>NC_058138.1:18512927-18816077 GCF_011075055.1 Mangifera indica | reverse complement strand
AGAACCTAAGTAATATGGCACCCTAGGAGGACAACAAACACAAAATTTTTATGTTTAGTGATTGTATCCATTTGCAAAGACATCCGGGGCATAACCTGGAATGAAAGGTGTTATTTTTGGAACTATCTAGTCTGTAGGGACTTTTCCAATTAACCATGATTGTATATTCATTCATATAAGAAAAACCAAAAAAACCTAACTCAAAACAGGTCAACTTAAACAGCTAATATCTGAGCATTCATATATATAAACATGTTTCCTTAATTAAAGTAAGCTTTTAGTTCCTGGTGCTTTACAGTCTAGAGTGTGTCCTTTGTGCAGATTGTGTAGACTACTGAGATTCAAAACCTTAAAGTATCCTGCAACATTAGTGAACTCTAATGCACTTCCAATTAAAATTGATTTTTCCTGTGACGTCTTATTAAATTGCTCCCACTTTTCAGTGATGATTATTATCGTGGAGCTATGAAGAATTGTAGTATTATTATGGAGTAATTCATCTTTGTTCTTCTAGAATCTTGCATTTGTTACTAGAAGTAACTTGGAAAGTTGGCTCGCAGATGGGACTTCTGTTTCTACAAGGGTAGTGTGGTTGAACACCTAGATGGTCATACTGATATTATCCACAAGCAGTTATATGGTGATTGGTTACCATGGTCAGATTCTAGCCTATAAGATATGTAATCAGTGCTCTTTTAACATAGATGCCCAGTAGTTCATATTCATTTGTAAGTTGTCATTTACATGTAATTTGCAGGGGAATGAAAAGAAGAGATCTCTTGTTGCGGCGTTATTGGAGAAGGGAAGATGATGGGACATATGGTTGTAAAGTTGTTGAGAATTTTGTCAAGTAATTTTATGCCCTTAACTATTTTGGATCAGAACTAACTTTCTCTTTGTTTTGTTTTGTTGCAGTTATACTATACCATTCTGTGTTTCATAAGAAGTGTCCGCCCCAGAAAGGCTATATTCGTGCCTGCCTTAAAAGTAACGTATGCTTAGAATTTGGAAGGAAAAGATCATTTTCTTTAATTTTCAGAGTTTCTTTCATGCATGCTATGTAAAAATAAATGTATAATGTGTGATTGCCACTGAAATCTTTAACTGGTGATATGTTGGAGTTCTGTGGTGTCTTTTCTGGCTCTAAAGTGTACTTGTGTGTATCTTTGAAAGATGATTTGACATATAATATCATCAGTTGTGAAGCCAGTAGCTCACTGATTATCTGTTGCTTGATAATTAATTTGATACTGATAGTAATGTTAGCTTTTTTTGTGTCATTTTTATCATCACCCAAATTATTGTTATTTTGGTTCAGTATGTTTCAGGTATTGTGTCTTTTGATCCTTTGGTGATGAGAGCTCACTGTATGTATCAAGGGAAAAACAGGAGATAATATTTTACACTCCCTTGCAGGTGGAGGTTATGTTGTATCTCCTGTGGAACAAGGGAAAAAATCAGTTGTAAAGCACATGCTTGCTATTGATTGGAAATTCTGGAGATCTTATCTGCAGCCATCTTCAGCACGAACTATTACCATCCGCATGCTTGGAAGACTTGCTGGTAACCTTTAACTGCTCGTATAGACATGCATTATTTGGTTTCACTTTAAAAAAACCTTTGAGGAGAAAAATTACAATTTTACTATTATTGGTGTTGTTAATTGTTATTCTATTGGTATATGCAGCACTAAGAGAGCTTTTTAGAGCAAAGCAAGGAAATTATGTTTCTGATTATTCATCTGGAGAGTTAGCAAGAAATGTTCGGTTGCTTCATAAGGAAGAGGGTACCACAGTTGGTGTACAAACTCTGACAGAAGATGGGCAACCCAAGGAAAACATAAGTGAAGAGATGGATAAAAGCCCTTCAGAACATGCAAGCCTAGTTGGCCTAAATGATGCTGCAGATGAGTTTTTTGATGTTCCGGAACCATCAGACTGTGATGATTTAGAAAACGGCTGGACTTCTGATTTTGGTCTACAAGTTTACTCTCAGGTACTAGCTCTGTCAAACAATTTACTATGCTGTCTCCCTATCAAAGGGAATTTGGAGTTGTTGGAAGTACATCATACATCAGTCACATTGAGGAATGAATGCATACTTGCATTAGTTTTATTCATTTTGTCACCACATAAGGTACAAACTTTTTTCTAGAATCTTATGGGTTGAAAGTTGAAACTAGTTATATGATGATGATGATGATTCTGAATACTCTACCCATATATTTTCTTCCCTTCTCTCTCAAGCCTGTGGGCATAAAAATATTACTAGAATTAGCTACATATACCATAAGCTCCAGATATTGCTTATTTTGATTTTTTCACTGGAGTATATGACAATGAGAATTGCAGGATGCACGTCAACCAAAATTATCAACAGCTGCAGTTTTTGTGAAAAAATTGCATGATCTTGCAGGTGATTTTGACTTGAGTTACAGATATTCAGCTTATAATTTTGGTTCACAGAAAAAGAAATTTGCTTCTGCCTTGTAGTTGCATATCGTTTTCTGCTTTTGCAACTGTTGATGGCAAGCTACTTCTTTGTGTCACAGTTCAGAAGAGGGGTTATATGGACTTACAAGGGACGTCAAGGGAAGACATTATGTCATGCTGTTATGGAACTACTCTTCAAAAGGATCCAACTTGTACTATGGCTTGCAGTTGGACATCAACAGATCCTTCTACATTTTTAATTCGTGGAAAGAATTACCTGCAAGACCGTCAAAAGGTATGAATTGTAAATAAAAAAGATGCCACTGTCTAAGAAAAGTTTTGCTTTGTATCTTCAATATTATGTTTATCATTCCCCCTATTGGAGAGGTGACATGTGTCTGGGTGTTTGTGTGAAGTGTGATCTTGCATCATTTTAATTTTATTGGTAACTGATCTCTGTTAGCTTGCATTTTGCCTCTCCTACACTCTGTTTTCTTTGTTTATCAAGTTTATATGACAGATTAATTTTTGGGTTTACTCTGTTGAATTTGTTCTGGTATTGTTCCTTGTCATCATCCTGAATTCTTCAATTGGAAATGTTTTGAGTCTCAATCTGCAGTTCTTATTTTATCTATTATTATCTTCTCTCAGGTGAAGGCAAAGGGCACCTTAATGCAAATGGTTGCTGCTGATTGGCTGAAATCAGACAAACGTGAAGATGATCTCGGAGGCCGTCCAGGGGGAATTGTTCAGGTAGATGTTTCATCGCTGTAAACTGCTCATATTTTTCAAGATTTCCTATCCACTCATTCCAGACATTTTACAAGCTCTTTTCTACAGAAATATGCAGAGCAGGGTGGTCCTGAGTTCTTTTTTATTATTAACATACAGGTAGCTTCAGTTGTTGGTTTATGCCCAACTCAAGTCAAAGAAATTCTTAAGCTATATTATGCAATTGATTATTCTGTTTAGATTTTAAATGACAAAATGTTTGTATCTGAAATAGGTTCCTGGCTCAACTACATATAGCCTGGCACTTTATTATATGATGACTACTCCTGTCAAGGATTCGCCTTTGCTAGAAAGCTTTATCAAGGGGGATGATGCATATAGAAATTCGAGGTTTAAGCTCATACCATACATATCTAAGGTTTGTAAATACATTTGATGTTGCAAATTATCTGTTTTAGAACCTGGTAGAATAGTTGTGTAAAATTCCACTGCTTGCTTACTTGATTTATAATTAGAAACTATGGCAAAATAGAGAAAGAAGCAATAGGCTTCCCGTTTAGCCAGTTAAGGATTGTATTTTTTTTTTTTAATTTATTTCTAAACTAGTGTTTTATTAGTATTTATATTATGCTGAGAACTTTCTTGATCTCTCTCGCTTACAAAGCCGTTCAATTGCTTGATTATTAGAAGGACTTGGAACTGATGGTTGCAATGGTCCTAATGTCTATGTATATTTCCTGTGACCTGTGGAGGAACAAGAAATTATAACATTGAGCCATTAATCTTCCCTTTCGTTTTCTCCAGAGGCATTGATTGTATGCTACATTAATTAATTTATCATGATCTTTAATTCCTGGCACATACTGATTTAACTTGATTCTCAGGGTTCATGGATAGTTAAGCAGAGTGTGGGAAAGAAAGCTTGCCTCATTGGTCAAGCACTGGAAATTAACTATTTCCATGGGAGGAACTACTTGGAGGTATGTTTGCAAAAAATATAGTATTATAATTTTGGAGAGGGATAGCTGAGAGTAATTGGTTGAATTATTTGTTTATATAAATTGGTGCTGTTCAAATGTTGTTTCTCGACATTAGATACTTCCCTATTTCATGTTTAATTTGATCAAATTAATAATATATGAGCTTACTGCACTTGTTGAGTACTGCTATATTTCAACAGCACGAGAAGCTTTTACTAGATAAACTTTTGAGCTAAGAAAAGAGGTCTATTCAATGTCTAAATATTATATAGCATCGGAAATATCACATTAGCAGCATGTAATTTTTTGATATTGGTTAATTCATTTCAGCTTGGGATTGATATTGGATCTTCCACAGTTGCAAGGGGTGTGGTTAGTCTTGTTCTCGGTTACCTCAACAATCTTGTTATTGAAATGGCATTTTTGATACAGGTAAAGCCACTCTGTATTCTGATTAACATTGGCAGAAGGTTATACCCAATTCGTGTTTGCTTGCATACATATTGGAACAGCTAAAGCTTTTTATATTTTAATTATGAATCATGAATTAATTCAAGTAGTAACCACCTATGTTGTCACAGGCAAATACAGAAGAGGAGCTGCCAGAATTTCTTCTGGGGACATGCCGCCTGAACCATTTGGATGCCACAAAAGCAGTTTTTGTAAAACCATGATTATCTCTCTTATGTCTTTCTCCCTTTGGAATGGAGAAGTTTGTATTGTTTCTTGTCTGCGTCAAAGTTAACAGAAATTATTCTTTGATTCAATGAAGATTGAACCGTCAGCATCTTCTGATACCAACTTTGTACAGATAATTTGATAAATATTGTTGAAATTAGACAAGAATTTATTTATGCAATGAAAATACTCAGAACTTTGTGAAGCTATGAGCTGAAGAGAACCGTGATGTCGATGTTAGCAGCAAAATGGCAATTGGCAAAAGACAGACGTAGTGGCCTAAAACAAATAAAAGTGACCCACTTATGTGCATTTCCTTGTGTCAGCTCCCATATCAATGCCGTTTGGTTTCTCCATTACTAACAAATTAACTCCCCCTATCCCATGATGTGACATTTTTATTGATCATTTTGAACTCTGTATGCACCCAAAAAAAAGGCAGAGTTGACTTATTTTTCACAAGACAGTCATGATAATTAATTTGAAAGTCCAGAACCAGAAGATAAAAATCTCTTGAAAGTATAGTATCTTTTTTTTTTTTTTTTTTACTACCCAAAACCTCCCCAAGTTTATCTTTACATTTCCTCTCTTCAACTCTGCCCGCCTTCACAACCCACAACCCAAAATCGTTTCTACACAATTCGAGGGTTTCCATTTTCATGCACTTTTTATTAAAAAAATATATCATTGTAGGTTAGAGTGGGCAACGTTTATGAGCACGAGATCACGTTACTCTATACAGGTTCCACCACATGTTTAATGTTTCATTTTTTTTTCCCTCTTTCTCTTTTACTAGTTTATCTTACAATTTCAAATTACGTTTATCTACTTGCCTCTTTTTTAGTTTTGCAGTGATTCGAGTAGGATTCAACCCATGGATACTGCTCTCAAATTTGGTCTTCTGTTGCTGCTTCTCGGATTTGGTATGTTTTCTTGTTTAGAATTAGATAAGGATTCCTTTTTTTTTTTAAATTATTATTATTGTGATAGTTGGGCTCACGAGTATTAAATTAAATTTTTGGTTTTGTTGTAAATGCTGTATTCTGAATTTTGGAAATATAAAGCTTAAAGTTGGTTTAGTTTATTTGATTGACTATTGAATATTATTATTTATGTTTTGTATTTTTGGAAATGAAGCAAAACGTTGATTGCATTTCGTCCATCAGTCATGTTGTACCTTACCTCTAGTGTTGATAGAATATTCAGTGCCATTACCGATCATTGTTGCTCTTACTTGGTAGCTTCCACCTAGAAAATGTAGATGCCACCGTCCCAGTACCTTCTTAGCCACATTTATTTTATTATTCTTGTTTTTTACCTGAAGGAATGACCTTGATTTGTCTTTACTGAATATGCTCACCCAGATGTTGAGAGTAAACTAGTTTTTAGTTTTGTAATTTGGATGGAAGAAACATATTAGAATGCTGACTATGAGGCTTTTGTATATAGATTTGCTTTTACTAATTGTGGATATGAAGTTGGACCCTTTTGAATTCCTTTTTTTCAAATTTTGACCTCAACATGTTTATTTCTGATGTTAATGGTAGTGCGGTATCTGACTGTTTTGAGTTTCTTTCACAGTGAATGCTTCTACTAAAAATGATTTTAGGCAGTGTGAAAGAACTGTCAAAAACTGGGCACTTTCTTCCCTTGATCAAGAAGTAAAAGAAGACAAACATACACTGCAAGATTTGTTGTTTTTTCTACACGTTCCCAGGACAGGAGGCCGTACTTACTTCCATTGGTAATTCCCTTAGGATGCAATGATAGTTACTGAAATTACGGTCCAGCATTTTAAAAACCTATTAATTTCTGCTTTGGGTAATTTGTTCTTGTTGCAGTCTTCTGAAAAAGTTGTACTATAACTCTCTGGAATGCCCCCGTTCTTATGACAAGTTGCGTTTTGATCCAAGGTATTATCTTGTTTTCCTGTGTTCTGATACATATGCCAGAGTTTATATGGTATTTTTACTTTTTATCAAATCATTGAACCTTCTATGGCAAATAATCCTGCTGTTACTTTATTGAACTTTACAAGGAATTTAGATTTGCCTGGAGTTTGTTGGATGAAACTGATTCAGTTTAGAGATTTAGAGGTTATGAGTCATCATAAATAAAATGGAGAAAACTCTGAAGAAAGGAGAGACCTTTCAATTTATAGACATTTTATATTTGTGGGGAAGGAAATTGGTAGTTTGATTGTTTCTAGAGAAGAGAAAATTATTGATACAACCATCGAGTATGACGCTAAAGTATGACATTTTTATTAGAATAAGTGGTAGACTAAAACAGTTGTAGAAAAAAAAGGGTCTATTAGAGGTATTTCATATTCTTTAGGAATTATTTTAATAGGCATTTCTTCTATTCTTTTGAGTGGAAGAGTTTTCTATAAATTAATTTGAATGGTGTTTGTGTTTGTTTATGTTACCATACAGTAGAGATGACAAGTGTAACTCTTGCTTAAATGTTTCCTCTAGGTTAACTTGTAATTAACTAGTTTTCTTCAAAATGTTCAAGGGAAGAGACAGTGTTTTGGCATATGTAATTCACATCTTTTACAAAAGAGATATATATATATATATATATATTGTTATAAATGAAATTATCATAAGTTTTAATTAGTTTGTACATATATGGCCCATTAATTTCTGTATATTTGTTACTTGTGCAGTAAAACAAAGTGTAGATTGTTGGCCACTCATGATGACTATAGCATGATCTCTAAACTTCCAAAAGTGAAAACGTCAGTGGTTACAGTACTTAGAAATCCAATTGATCGTGTATTTAGTACTTATGAATTTTCAGTAGAAGTTGCTGCCAGATTTTTGGTGCATCCTAACTTAACTTCTGCCACACAAATGGCTGCACGCTTGCGCTCTAATAGTTCTGGAGTTAGCACTCTTGATATATGGCCGTGGAAGTATTTGGTTCCATGGATGAGAGAAGACCTATTTACTCGGGTATGTTTGTCTTGCATTTTTCTCTTAGATGTCTCTATTGAACTCTTATTTCTTTTTACAAGCTATTTAATTTTCTTTTACTTAATGCAATGATCCATGAGAAACCCTTGTCATCCACATGATGAGATACTTTTGTATTTTAAATTCCTTTTTAATTACTTGACTATAAATTTTGGGGAAGGGCTGACTCTATATGGTGGGTTTGACGCACATTATTTGGCTGGACTAATTCCATAAGATTAGATTGGAGTGAACAGAAATGGAACAGATTAGATTGGATGGGACTTTTTAAAACATCATATTATGTTGAGTTTGCTAATATATTGGACTGGTCAAGATTATTTATATGATTAACATTCAAGTTATTTGAATAAAAATTAATGAAATACTTAAAAATTTGTAATTTTAATTCAAATTTTACTTTTATTAGTGTATTTTTAAATGAAATTTTAATGAACATTCATTTCATCAAGTTATTGTTAGACATTTTTACAATTTTTAATAATATTAAGTACATTAAATTATTAGATTACATCTCCACCTGCTCATTTTTGTGCAAAACCAGCTCTGGGAAGTGCACACAGAATTGTGTGATTACCTGCAAAAAACTAGGTTAGGACTTCAAAAACTAGTATTAGATTACATCTCCATCTTCAAACACTGGTTAAAAAGAATTAATGCTGTGCAGTGGTTTTGTGTTGTCCAATATAGTGCAATAAACGCCCACAAGTAGTTATAATGAAGTTTTACATATTCTTTTTTGATGAACAGAGAGATGTCCGAAAACAGAAGGCCACAGTGGAGGTTAACGGCAATGATTCATACAACATGGAGGATTTTGTAATGCCATTACAAGATTTCATCAATAATCCAACTTCTCAGGATATTGTTCACAATGGAGCAACATTTCAGGTATTTTTACAGTGTCATTGTTGTCATATTATGTTCTCATGAATTTTTTTTCCATTGATTTAATTTAGGTTGTGCTAGCTTTTATGTGTTGGAAGTATTACCAAAAATAGACTATGAATGTAGATGCTTTTCACTGATTTTTCTGATGGGATTTTTTAAAGCCATGAGGTTTATTTGTCAAATTTGTCATTGACTGCCTCAATCACAGGTTGTAGGATTGACCAACAACTCATATTTAGCAGAAGCACATGAAGTTCGCCACTGTGTGCTGAAGTTTAAGACTCTTGGTGATTTTGTGCTTCAAGTTGCAAAGGTAATTCCAAAGGGTATTTGGAGTTGTGGATTATTTTTTGTCATAACATTGTTTTTCTGATAATTTTTCTCCTTATGGTTGCAATCATGGTAGATGCTTGTAAATCTTGCAGAAGAGGTTAGATGAAATGCTATATGTTGGTCTCACAGAGAACCATAGAGAATCGGCAAACATTTTTGGAAACGTGGTTGGTGCACAGGTGATTTCCCAGATGGTAGCATCAAAATCTAGTATAAAGGGTAACAACAAATCAGGTTAGTTTGACAAAACATTTTTATTTTGAACTTTGTGAAAAAAACCTCTAAAGGGCTGGCATATGCTCCATATATCAAAATTATTGGGACTTATAAATCAGATGCTATTTGACACTTGGATATAATGATATAGTAAAAAATTTGTGACTTAACAGATAGCAGTTTAACAGTTTAACTATTTGGAAGAAACCAAGTCCATTAACCATTAATAACACAGCTTAAGCAGAGGCAAACTTGTT
Organism: Mangifera indica; assembly: GCF_011075055.1. Taxonomy (NCBI): domain Eukaryota; kingdom Viridiplantae; phylum Streptophyta; class Magnoliopsida; order Sapindales; family Anacardiaceae; genus Mangifera; species Mangifera indica. Next base: position 18,806,577 of record NC_058138.1, on the reverse strand, counting down.
CTACTGATAGATCCATATACAGCTGCACTTCACAATGTCTGGGGGACAATGAGTAAAGCCTGGTCAAGAAACCTCTAATATTGAAAGGGTAGAAGTCACCATTGGGATTCTTAATTTTGGAATGGTGCTCACGCATTTTAGCTTTTGTTCAGAACTTCCTTATTGGAATTTTTCTCTGAAGTTCCATCCCTGATTGGTATGCCAATATGGGTCAAAAATATGGTTTATTTTTAAGCATAGGCTAAATTGTGGAATCTGGACATTTTGGCATTTCACTGTTACATAAGTTGCATTGATCATAAATATTTCTACATCTTTGTTTCTAGTTGGATTCAATTGGGGGTGGTCAGGTCTTTATTTAATCCACTTTTCTTGTGGTACAGAACATAGCTCTTCAATTTCAGATCCTGAGCCTGATAATAATTATCATCAGGTAGTTTTGCTTTTTTGCTATAAAACTCTTGGTAATTGGACATCAACCAAATAGAGTGGTGTTCTTACTGTTGCATTTTCCTTTTCCTTCCCTTGTTGCAGAATAGCACTTCTGACCAAAGGTCTGTTGAGATCACTGAAAAAGTCAAAACAATAAAAGATAATGTAAGCCCTATTATTGAATCTGATGCCTGGCCGTTTCAAGATGACAGGAGTTTCCTACAAGAAAATTAAAATGAAAATAATATTTGCACTCTTTCATTCTACTAGATGACAGTTGGAAAGCTAATGCAAGATTATGAAGCGTGCATTTCTTCCTTACGAAGTTCCCAAGCAACTAGACGCATTAATTCTTTGAAGAGAATCTCACCTGTAAACTTTTCAAAGGAGGTATGTAAATTCTTTGAATTGGCTGGCAACAGATAGGATTATAGTTGAAGATCATTTATTTAAACTGTTTCTTTCTCAAAATGATTGAGGATTTGAACTGGGGTTTAATACTATCAAGGTTCCCCTCGTTAAACCAGTCAGGCTGCGATGGTTTTGAAAGAGTAATATACATTTTTCATTTATATTTTATAACAATCAAGAAATATAAAGTTTATTCTTCCCTCACAACTGATAAATCTCCTTACAATACACGACGAGTGGTGGGCTCAATGGTATGACCTTGCTATTTTTATTATATATCTCTGGTTTCTTAACTTCTAAAGGTTGTGAGGTGCAACATTCCTGAGTTTTGGACCTGGTGCTTTTGTCATGGAATTTCTAGGTTATTAAAATAAACTCCTTGTCATGCACATTTTCCTTCTAAAGCACTTGTTCAGTTGTTTCATCTGTGTTGGTAGTTGCTTTTTGTCATGTGTGTTGGCTTTGTCTAAACTGTGGTATCTTTTTTCCTATTACTATTTCTTTGATCCATGGAATTTTGCAGGCACGTCTCCAAGTCCCAGAAGAGGTTCTGCAGCAGATAAGATCCCTTAACAGCCTTGATTTAGAGCTTTATAAGTATGCTCTGGATATCTTTGAGAAACAAAAGCAGAAATTACCTTCAACTGTAAGTCTGTGTGAGAAATTATCCAAGATGTTTTTTTCTACATTCTTTTTTGGCTTTTCAGTTCTTTCGTTATACACTTTTTAAAATGTCCTGGCCAATTCTGAGCGGTGAGTTTCACTACCTGATAAAATATATATTGTTAATTTTGTTGAAACTGAAAATGGAAGAACCTGCCTGAGTAAACAAAGTAAAAGATCTTGATCTGCATAAGGACTTTATACTTGAACTTGTGCCAGGATGTGGGTAACTATTATGTGTTGAGGTGAACATATAAGTAGCAAATAGCAAAAATTGTCACCCTTCTTACATTTCTGGGTTTGTCCCCAGGTGAGCAAAAATAATTTTTCATTTCAAATATTATGCGTCGATTGATGTACCTCAACTGTTTTGTCAATAGAAATTTACTAGCAAATCGTGACTCTTAACATCTGTTTTCAATTCTTGTTTATGTTCTAATCTCTCACTGTTGCAAAACAATCAATAATTGACATCTTTATTTATCCTTGTTTAGATTTGCTGTTGGTGTGAATGAGTTATTTTGGTTGAATCATAGCTGTTGACTTTTCGTTTATGGCAACTTTATATGCATCTTGTGCATTTTTACTTGTTTAGAGTTGCTCACACTTGATATATTTAATCATTTTAATATTTGTACATGGTGCAGGATAAAGTGGGAAGCTATGGATTGGACGTACTTTCTTTGGCCCATCTCCATTTTCGTGTTTAAAGAAGTTTTGACACTCTTGCTTAGTGGCCTAATTTGATTAATAATTTTCAACTGCAGGGGAAGCTGGAGAGCATGTTCAACCATTCTCATGGAATCACGTTTTGGCTAGGCCTTTTATTGTGCACTTCCATTTTCTTACTAATCTTCTTCTTTCTATTTGTAAATGCTAGAAGAACAACATCCAAAGTTAAAATATAAAATTTTGTTTTTCTATTGACCTGTTGCAGAAAAGCACATGCTGAAAAATCATTTTAAAAGAGTGAATTGTAGAAATCAATCATCAAAATGCAGTGCCATCCTTGCATCAAACTTGGTGTCAACAAAAATCCCATATATATTTTCATGAGATTGAATTTTTTTTTTCAATCAAATCAAACTATATGTATTAATTTTAAATATATAAATATATATATATATGTTATTATATAATTAGATTAAAAATTTTAAAATAAAAATAAAATAATATTTGATTGTATGATATTCAAAATGGATAGTAAACAAAGTTTTGAGTAACCAAGAGCCTTGCATTCCTTGAGGCTTATCCGGTTGTTGGCCATGATAAAAATCTGAAGCCGAAAACCCCACCAGCGATGATGAAATTGAACCGACGCACTTTTGTAATTATTTTAGCCTCAAAGACGAAGCGACTCTCTAACTGCTTTGCTTGCAGCCTACATTTCTTCAACTACAATGCAATACCGCAAAATCATACACCGACGGGTAATTTTGTAATTTCCAGAATCATTAATTGGTTAATTTTATCTTTGATAAGTTATTAATAAGTTCATAATCTTTACAATTATCTCTTATCAAATAATATTCTTATTATATAATGAGGAGACAGATTCTGACGACCACAGCATGTGCCACATGGAAAGTCCAACTAAATGGTTGATTAATCGTCGTCGGTGATCTCTCCTCTCCTTCATTTCTTTCCATACGTTTACTCCTAAGTTTATTGTGGACCCCACTTTGTATTCTCCTCCATCTGATTCCACATGTTAGCAAATCATACACCCTCCATTCGCTCTTTGTTTTGTTTAACTCATTTATCAAAATCAAATCTAGGAAGATTTTTATTTCCGAAAAAATCCATCGACAAATCAAATATTACGTAAATATATGATATGATTTTAGCTTTATCCGTTTCAACATTACCTCCAAATTATTTTACTTAACCTAATTAACCAACCCCACCACTTAATTATGTCTTTCCCCAATCAAATATCTGTGACAGATGTACGCTGATGAAGCAAGGGCCCCACGTAAACCCCATGTGGTTACTCGCATTATAATTCCCACACACACACTCTCTCTCTCTCTCTCTCTCTCTCTCTCTCTTTCAAAAGCAAAATCCCTAAATACCCAAAACAAGACACGGAGATTCAGAGGAATCTTACCCACAGCTTCTCAGCACAAAGTACAGAGTCTTTCTTCTCTAATATCCCATGCATTGCTCAATTTCTTTATGATAGGTTTGTTTCCTTCTTGCTGTTATTTTAACGTTACGTTTCTTTCTTCTGGTTTTTTTTTTTGACAAATGAAAGGAAGATAATGAAATGTGAGCCTGAGAATATTTTTCATTGTTAATAATGAGGTACAATGTGGTTCTCGCTTTTTTTCGCCTGGCTTTTACTCAGCTTCGGCTGACAGTGCATTCATTTTGGTGTTTTGGTTTGTGATGTTTGTTTGGTCGCTGAGAAAAACGAGAAGAAATGGAAGGAGATGGGAAAATCTTTGTATAAATGTTAATGCCGTGTATGTAGTTATTTTCTATGTATTTTCTCAGTAGGCAAACAGACGGTAGTTATTTATTTACGGTGGGTTTAGTTTGTAATTTATATTGGTAAAAAAATGAAAATGGGGATAATTAGCTGAAAAAGACGTGGCAACGTAGCTGTTTTTTTAAGTATCTTAGAAAACAAAAGGATGAAGTTGCTTTTCCTTTTAATAATACGAAAATTCCTCTTTTAAAAATGTCAAATTAGGGAAAATTAATTACAAAACACCCCTAGATTTTGAGAATTTGTGCTATGTTGGGACTTTTAGAGTTTTAGTTGAAACTATTTTGTCATTATAAAGGAATTTTGTTTATGATAAAAGTGTGTTATATTACTGTATTTTTAGTTGGATAAGGTAAAATGCATAGTAATCCTATCCTTCGATATTATTTCATGTTTACTTTTTGCTGTTACTGCTAGTAAATTCATGTTATGAGTGTTTGTTTTTACTTTAATATGCTATATGTTTTTTTAACCCAGAACTAACTTGTCCTTTTTGCTTTTTACTCAAATTACAATGTGATCAGAGAGTGAAGAATAACATGAGTGATCCTTGGTTTCTGGATGAAAATTTTGATGGCGTCCCAGATGAGTTCTTTGATGATTTTATGGCACATTTTGATTTCCCACTGGAAGATGTCGATCCCGGGGTAGATTGGAATGCAAACTTTCAGAGCCTTGAGCCACCACCCTTGAGTGTTTTGTCTGATTTATCAGCGGTGACAAAAAATAATTCTATCTGGGTGAGTTGTCGTAATCAAAGTATCTTGTATGCATACATAATGCATGTTATTCCTTAACAAAACTTTGCTCCTGTAGAATTCTGTTTGGGAGTGAAATTCTGCTTTTGTGATGAGTGGTAATGGCATTGAATTGAATGAACTTAAACTTTGTCATGATTTGGACAGTAATATAGAAACTTAGAAATGTTATTAAAGTTTGATGACTGATTGTTTAGAATTGCATACTATAGGAAACACAAGAAATTGAAGAAAACTTGTTTGGTTGGAATGCTTTGAACTAGTTTCAGAAGACTGAAAAAAAAAAAAAAAAGTGATTTTCCCTTGTTTTCTGTAATTTTCTACATATAAAATAGTTCTTTGATTTCATATAAAATGAATTTTCGGATATCAAAATCATTAAGCTTACAACCTTGAGGGTTATTTGAATGATAGGCTTGTCACAGGTCCGCCATTAATCGGGCCCTTCAAATTTGAATTTGCTCAAGTAATGTCTAAATTTTAAAAAAAAAAAAAAAAAGAGAGATTAGAACTTACATCTTTTTTATTGTAGAAAGTGGGGGAAAGTAAAATGAGATGTGATTTAATTCTAAGTTTGAGGCATATTTTTGCTAAGCAATCTTTTTTTTTTTTCGCAAAAAAAATAGAATAACATGCTTGGCTGAAAAATTGGTAATGGCTGGGGTTTATGAGTTTCACTGAGGTTGTAACTTCAATTGTAATAATAACTATAGTGGTTTTAAGTTCTTCAAAGCATTTCCACACAGAAGTGACCAGATAATTGCATTAATTCTTCTTAATCATTTCTTTCTTGAGAGGAAAAATACTTTGAGAGGAAGAGTACTTTGGAGAGAACACTAATGTACATTGACTACTTTAGTCTCGCAGAGAAGTTTGTTATTGGCGTGGATCTTAATTGGAGTTACTGGAGATCAGTATAAGGGGTTTAGATGGTGTAAAGCATGTATGATTTACCAACAGCTTGAGTAATTCCTATAAATTACTTTAGTTTATCATAGAGTTTGTTATGGCAGAAATGATATGGTAATAAAAGATTTCACAACAGCAGATGATTATCACACAAGTGTCTGATAGGAGTGTGAAGCTATGAGAAGAAAGATTAATTGTGGTGTACAACTCTTCAGAGACTGTTTGTGTGTGAGATAATGAATTAATAATTGCTCAACATTCTAACCTATTGATTAATCTGTAGGTAGTAGTGGAGGCTGTGGAATCTTATCAGTGCTTGCTTGCATGAATTCCACCTTAATCTTATCCTCAACCTCAGCATTTGTAGGTTGTATTGATATAAGGTGTAACCTTAAGCATAAAATCCAACTTTGATCAATTTATAGTGGCTGTTTGTTACCTTATAACTTATTATAAGCCCATATGGTCTTTTGTCTTTTCTTAGGCATCAAATGAATTTGGGAAACATGTGGGAAGATTATTAGCATAAATAGCTTACCTAAACCTAAACATACTCCCAAATAAACCCGTCTGGTCTAATAGAGTTTGGCTTAGGTTTGCTCACTTGAAAGCAGTTTCTAGTTTGAATTATCTTGGTAAATAGGTGTTCAGAGTCTGTTATTATTAATATCTAATGAGATTATTGCAATTAAATGGTATTAGTTGACTTTTATCCCACAACAATAGGAAATGTTAACAGTGCAACTTTTGCTTCTATCACAGAGGGAAAACCATATAATAATCATGTTTTATTTTCTGTTTTCTTGTTGACCAGTATAAACTTTTCTTAAGTTATAAGTTCCATGCAAATGCTATAATATTTGTTACTGTCTCGTCTAACATTATGTGTGATTGTATTTTATTCTTTTATCAGTATAGCAGATCTCCTCAACCAAAACAGCTGCCAAGCTCTGGTGATTCATCCTCTTGTGGAAGTATTATCCTCTGCAGCAATTCTAACGATGTCAAAGAATCAAAACTTTTCCAAACCTCCAGCCCAGTTTCTGTCCTTGAAAGTAGCAGTTCTTGCTTGACTGAAATTCGAGCATCCATTAACCCTAAACTTGCCTTCCCAATGACAGTGAAGCGCACTCGAAGCAAGCGTCGGCCCATCTCAACTGTCAGGCCTCAGTTTGTGTTCCCTTTCATCTCTCCTGCTTCCTCTGCTTCCGAGGAATACAATCCTGCAACTGCTTCTGACTCAGGGTCAGAATCCAACTCTGAGAAGCCTTCCAGGAAAAAACAGAAAAGGAAAAAGAACCTTACAATGCTCTCATGTTCCAGGGAGAATAAGAAACCTAATTCTCAGCGATCAGTTGCAATTAGAAAATGCACACATTGTGAGGTAACAGAGACTCCACAATGGAGGGAAGGTCCTTTGGGACCGAAGACCCTATGTAATGCATGTGGGGTTCGTTACCGATCTGGCCGCCTACTTCCTGAGTATCGACCTGCTGCAAGTCCAACATTTGTTCCATCATTGCACTCCAACTCTCACAAAAGGGTTCTGGAGATGAGAAACAGGCATTGGCAGTAGACCACTATGTGTGACCAGCAAATCAGGCTAGTAGAGGCAGTAGACCACTGGTTGTGAGGAACTGTGTATGAGCAGATACATTAGAAAATTCATTTGGATAGTTTCTTGTTTAATTATTTCTAGGACAGCAAGCTCATGTTTCTGTTCTACTGTTTCTTATGTTATCCTAGTTGATTTGTTTTGTATATTGATTGGAATAAGAGGTAGGAAGTAGTAGGGACTAGGAGTCTTTGGTGGTGAGCACATGTTTGACATTAGGTAAAAAATGGCAATAGAATGTTTGAATGAGGCAGAGATTGAAAGTTAATATTAGTAGTGACTTCTTAAGCTTAAGCTCTCTAGTGGTGTCTGATGTGCTTGTCCAATTAGTTAACAGTGGACTGCATTCTGAACAAACAAGATGATCATTAGGTCCCTTAAAAGTGTACTCTTTTTTTTTTTATTGTTTATTCAATTATTCTTGCATGCAAACACTTTTCCTGGCATTTTCATATGAAACTCACTATATAGTTTAGCTTGTAATTTTTGGTGGGATCCACAAAAGCTATTTAAAACCACTTATGGGCCGGGCTTAATTCAGCTCAAGCCCAACCTAAATTGAAGATTGAACCCTCTGGGGTTAGTCCAATAGCTTATAGACCCATATGTTCAACGGTGTGTGTATGTGTTTTGTATTATATAACTTGAATATAAACAAATACATCTTATTATGTGATTGAATATTATTTTATCTTTAATTTAAAATTATATAATCATATTGTGATATGTTATTGTTTATACTAAAGTTTGTGTTTATTATTTATGTACATAAAATTAAATTACCGAATGGTCAAGTCAATTGACTATGTTCACAAATCACTTTCCGCTGGTGTAACAAGGTTTAGAGTTACCAGTCTTCGCTGGCCAATTGATTGCAAGACTTTTAACTGGTTTTCCCACAGATATTAGAGTGGCTTTGACACTTAACTCCATTTTTTCGCAGACTTTAACAAACTGGTATTGAAAAACTTACTTTTATCAATATCTTGCAAATTTATTTTTTTTTCTCTTGGCACATGATTATGTATTTGTATGATACCAAACCCATGTGCTACACATCTCATGCAATGAGTCCATATACCAACCTTCTTGCCCTCAAATCATTTCATTACTATAATTTAAAATTCATTTATCAACAGTTTCAAATTAAAGTTACGCGGTGTAGATTTTAGGAGTTATGATCCGACACTTGACATGACACAGTAAACAGTCTTTCTAATCCAACATTCGGAAAGTTGAGTGTAATTTTTTATGAACTTTTTATTCAAGTGTCAAAGAGTTCAGACCTTTTAAAGCAAAGCGGCAGATGCTTCCATCTCATCCATACACGTGGCCTTCATAATTCTTTCGAAACAGAAAGTGGCCTAGCTATGTTAATTTTAGTTTTAAACAGTGTACCTGGGGACATCACGACAGAGATTCCTGGTCTGCTCAGTTTTAAGGGTCCCACTCTTTCCTTGTAACGTCCCATCACATCATCAAGGGTCCACGTCTTAAATCATCAACCCTTTTAAACAATAACAATATTCCATTGGGATCCTGCCACCTGGACTTTGATGAGATGCCAGGCCACCCAGTAGTCAACTTCTACCTCCACATGCAATTCTGTGGGTTGTTTTATAGCTGTCATTATGATTTTTGTAGGGAGAACCATTATTTTCCACCTTAACTAGTAATCGCACACATTATGATTAAAATTAGGGTTGTAATGACACTAAAATGAGCAGATTTAATTAAAATTGTATTTAAAGGAAACGATTTAATTGAAATTACTATTATTTAAGTGTGATTTTGATGATAATCACATTATTTTATTATAGTTTTTATTAAATTATATTATTTTAATATAATTTCTTTTATGTAGTTTTAATCATAATTATGTTATTTTAATATAATTTTAACTAAAATCATATTAATTTGATATGATCAAATAGTCGACAATAGCAAAGAATATTTGTGATGACAACTTTAAATTAAAAAATATATAAATTAAGGATGAAATGTGTAGCATCATATAATTTTAATAAATATTGAAAGTAATTATTTTTGTTATATTCTGAAAAAAAATAATGAATTTTATTAATTGTATTAGATAGAAAATGAGAAAATATCATTATTCAATTTTAAGGGTAACAATAATTTGTAGTTTTTTATTTTTTATTTTAACAATTTGTAGTAATTATTTGTGTTCTTTAATAAATAAATTATAATTTTATTATTTAAATTTTTTAGTTAAAAAGGTAAAACTATTTTGGAAATATGAAATTAGTTGGGCGCATAGAGCGCATGATAGAAGAAAGAGACGGGCACGGGAGGGAACTGTTTTGTCGTAGGCATTGTCAGGTGGGTTGTCGTTTATTTATTATCAATTTGTAAGGAGGAATGGTTGGGTTGGGGACCTACTATTAATCGGCGATGATGTTCTAACAGCTTTATAAATTCATATTAATTAATTCCCCGCCTTAATAATAAAATAATAATAAACCAGATAAATAAATAAATAAATTGTTAAATTTTTTTTTTAGAATCTCCTGCACAACTAAACTAAAATAATATTTTATTATGTGGGTATGAAATTAATTTATCATAATATTCAAATAAATTAACCACCCATTTGATTTAAAAGTATTTATTAATTAGCAATAATTATTTCAATTTTAATTTGGTAAAATAATAGGCTTAACTTAAGGACCATATAATAAAAAAGATTAAAAGCATTCCAAAATTATATATACATCAGATACCCACTACTACTACGAGAGTAGTGTAGCTACTTGGTTAAACTACAAAATTTTTAATTTGAAATTAGATAACCTACCAATTATCTTACAAATGGGTTTGAGGAAACATATTATTATCCTCTCAAGTGGTGGACGAGGGAGGCTTGTTTCAAAGGAGCTATTAGACACCACCAAGGTTTCTTATTTTAAAAAAAAATAATTTATATATTTAAGACATTGAAAAAATCAAAATGAAATTTCAACATCTTCATTAAAATTGGAAAACCATTGTCCAGAGGCAAGTTAAGAGTCAAATTCAAAGGACCACTTAATGGTAAACACATTGAAACAATATCATTTACTTTGGGAAATTAAACCCATAAGATTATAATGATATAGAATAGTTAAGGCACAAGATAAAGACTATATACTATACATGGGTTATGGGTAGGCTTTAAAGGGTAGAAAAATGGTCACACAAATTAAAGCAAAGCATTAATTGGGTTGATGTAGTTTGTCCATTTCAATGTTGATTTTTCACCAATTTTCTTCTTGATTTCGTTTTTATTTAATGTGTCTAAATCACTTTATTATTGAATGTCCATATTGATGTTGTTTCTTTACCAAATTTTTGTTTCTCCCATGCTACTTTTAACTTAACTCATTGTTAATATGGAATTTACCCTAATTCATCCCAAGGTTAAGCCTATTATTGCTACAAATGTTGATGAACTCCATGAAACAATATCACCATAAGAGATATACCTTTTTCCAAAAACCAAATATCTACATTTCAATAAACATTTAATTTAATATTAAGATCAATGGTTAGTCTTTTCTAACCTAAACTATAGTTTTTTTTTTTCTCTTTGTAGTCAGAACCCTCCCTAGTTTGGTCTAATCTTTGAGGTCTAACCTACATTATAGATAGATTAAACTATAAGTTATTCATTATTAGTTATTTATATTAAATAAATAATATTATGTGTATCTAAAACCACTGTATTAGATAACTCGGAGTTTTATAAACGTAAAAATTCTGATATTTCATCAATTTTACTAATCTTTGAGGTTTGACCTAAACTATAGTTGGATTAAACTATAAGTTATTTATATTAAATAAGTAATGTTATAAGGATCTAATTTAAGTATTTAATTAGATATCTATATGATATTTTGTATGATTATAAGTTATTTTTTCTTAATTTAAAATCATTTAATTACATAATGACATATATATTATTTGAATATCTCATTATGAGTTATTTGTGGACAACTGCTAAATAAAATGATATAATAAAAATGATATTAATGTCTTTTGAAATCTTAAAATTTATTACAAGTTTGGTGATAATTTTAATATAAGAAGGGTTTTTTTTTTTTTGTATGGTTAAGTAAATTTTGCGTTAATAGAAGACAATGAACCAATAGAAAGACTCATTAACAATTAAACTTCACCTTGTCTAAAAGGATAGGATAACAAAAACACAACTAAAAGACCTAATTGCATTATTACAAACTAAAAAAAAATCTAAAATCAACTTCTTTATGAAGATTTATCAAGGTTTTTATAAAAATAATGTTTAAAAAGAGAATAAAACAGTCGCTAAATATATCTAACTTTACAAAAAAATACGCCGACTTGTTAGCAATGGACACATAAAACACAAAATTATCTAGATCAAGCATAAGAAGTTTTAGATTTTTCATTTTGCATGGATAGATTATAAAGCAAAGCAAACAACCATAATAGTGTCTTGAATAACTTAAGAATAGCTTACATTTAAAGCATTTCCAAATCAGGGATGAAGTATGAATTTGATGCCAAAATGAAATATATAATGTTTCAGATGATACCAGGCTATGAATCTAGACTGATACCAGTTAAAATGCATTATTCAAAGTTTTTATTATTTTCAAAAAAAAAATTTAAATAAGAAATTCATCTAAAATTAGCTCACCCGCAAATCTTCATGATAAAGAAGCATCGTTATATTTAAATTTAATTAATTATATATATTATAAAGTCTTCAATAATTAGAAAAAAAATAAAAGAAAAATGTTTGCGGGCTGTCTTTGTCTCACCCGAAACTCTTTCTTACTTCATGAACAATGCAAGATACCCCCCTGCCCTTGCCTTTTGGCACTACCCTAATTCCAGTTCATGTGTTTTTGAATATTTTTATTTCAAGAAATAAATATGCAAGAGAGGATGTCGTTTTTGGTTAAAATTGAATGAGTCCATTAACAAAACGACTGGTGAAATAAAAGGCGAGTACTTTCTGTCATCGCTAAGTATAATCAATCAATTCCTCGCCGACTGCACACTAATCGAAAATCGCCCCCACTTTCTTCACGCGCCTCCGTTTATGAAAAGAAAGAACAGAGTGAGTGCATAAAAAGATGAAAGTAAATGTAATGGAAAAAACAGAATAAGTGTCATGTTAATTCATGAAATTACAAAATATTACAAGTCAAAGATATTAATATTTTGAAGATAATTATTTAACACGCTTTCTTCAAAAGACCGTAATAAAATAGTAACAGTTTCTCAGTTCCAGTGCAATGGGCTACAGTCTAACCCTGATTAGTCTAAATAAATTTGGATTTGTTAACCATGGTTACTTTGTCTGGTAAGTGTAACTTTTTCGATTTCAGAGTTATACAAACACAAAATCAGCAGACACAGACTGTGAGATGTTAATAGCCCAACCCCAGCTTAGTTTTCTTATTTACTGTGGCATTTTATCGAGTGGGTTGTGTGTCTGAAACTCGCGAGATTTAACTTTGTTTCTACTTCAAAATCTCGACATGACATGGACATATTTATTTGTCTGGTTTAAGATTTCTCTGTGTGTTTTGTTTGGGCTTGGAGAGAGAAAGTTCACAGTAGATCTGAAGAAAGGGAAAAGATGAAAACAAAAACAAAAGGGTAACGGACAGAGCGAGATTTTTGTTTTTTAGTTTTCGTATTTAGTATACGGGAAAGTAATGGTAAGAGAATCAAAGGGGTTTAAAAGTGTATGAAAGCAGCTGATTCAGTGGTACTGCTGTACCAAATAAGCTGCTACCGTCTGATTCTGATCGCCGATTAATTTAAGTCTTTTGTCCGTGCATGAGAAAGTTAAAGCAGAGCAACTCTGGTTCAAAGACTGCAAATTTGGAAGAATAAAAGGATATTTTTTTTCTCATATGAGTTGTTATGTGTTTAGAGTAAATGTGAAAAAAGGGTTCTCTTTTAAGTGATAAAGTTGCTAACTTGAAAGAGAGAGGGAGAGTAAAGTGTTGAATTTGAAGGGTTTTGTTTTCTGGTGATTTCTGACAGAGGTAAGAAATTAGAGATTGATTTTGAGTTTCATGTATAATTTAACAAGTTTGTTTATTTAACGTTCTCATCTCTTTCTTTTAGCTTTCTTTGCTTTGTTAAATTTGATTCTAATTTTTTTGTTTTCTAAATAACTCACAGGATTGTAGAAACAAAATAAAATCTTCAAGCTTTAAGAGCTTTTGTTTCGGAACTCAAGATACCAGAGAGGCCCCCCCAAATGAAGGAGGTTGAGAAGAGCATTGATCCACAACTATGGCACGCGTGTGCAGGATCCATGGTTCAAATCCCTCCGTTGAACAGTACAGTGTTTTACTTTCCTCAAGGCCACGCTGAGCACTCCTTTGGGCCTGTGAATTTCCCTTCCTCAATTACACCAATCCTACCTCTTATTCTTTGCCGTGTTACTTCACTCAAGTTTCTTGCTGATTCTGAAACTGATGAAGTGTATGCTAAGATAAGACTGGTACCATTACCAGGTAATGAGCTTGATTTTGAAGACAATAGTTTAAGTCTGAATTCTGTTGGGTCTGATTCTGAGTCAGAAAAGCCAGCATCATTTGCTAAAACCTTGACACAATCTGATGCCAATAATGGGGGTGGATTTTCTGTGCCAAGATATTGTGCTGAGACCATATTTCCAAGGTTGGATTACAGTGCAGATCCTCCAGTCCAGACTGTAGTAGCTAAAGATGTCCATGGAGAGACTTGGAAGTTTAGGCATATCTATAGAGGGACGCCAAGAAGGCATTTGTTGACTACTGGGTGGAGCACGTTTGTTAACCAGAAAAAACTTGTTGCTGGGGATTCGATTGTATTCTTGAGAGCTCAAAATGGTGATCTCTGTGTAGGGATAAGGAGAGCAAAGAAAGGGATTGGGAGTGGAAATGACTCTCCTTCCGTGTGGAATTCAAATCATGGAAGTTGTGTCAGCGTTAATCCTTATGGAGGATTTTCAAGCTTCTTGAGAGAGGAAGAAAACAAGATGTTGAGAAACGGAAACATGAGTTTGAATTCTTCTGGGAGTGGAAATCTGTGTGGCCATGGTGGAAGAGTGAAACCTGAGACTGTTTCAGAGGCAGTGGCACTTGCTATGAGTGGGAAGCCATTTGAAGTTGTTTATTACCCCCGTGGAAGCACGCCAGAGTTTTGTGTTAAGGCCTCTTCAGTAAGGGCAGCAATGAGGGTTCATTGGCACTGTGGAATGAGGTTCAAGATGGCTTTTGAAACAGAGGATTCTTCTAGGATAAGTTGGTTTATGGGAACTATATCCTGTGTTCAGGTCTCCGATCCCATCCGTTGGCCTAACTCACCATGGCGGCTCCTCCAGGTACAGGTTTTATGATTTGATGATTGTTTCTTGGTAAAGGTGTTTGGTAGTTAATATTTTTAAGTTGGCTTCTCATTTTTGTTGATTATCAATTTTGAGATATTGCTTGCTTCACATTAAGCTTGTAAAGTGTTTAAATGTCCTTGTAGCCTGAAGTGCATTTCAGCTTTTCAGCCTGATTTGCAAAACTAATGTCCTTAAAATATCAGTTTATGGATATTGTCTTAGGTCTATATATATACACATTAGTAAATTGGTTACCTTAATTGAATTTTTTATTTTCTGGCTGTAATATTTACTGGAAGACTAGTTGTGGATCAGTTTTCTGGAATGACTTCTATGGATTCTGTAGTTATTACTTTTCTTGTCATGACCTTATATTATTTCAAGGTTAGAATATATTTTAATTTGATAGAAGTTGCTTAATATTCCAAATTGTTAGATCTGTCTGGTGTACCTGCTCATTTTTGTTGAGGGAAGTTCATCCTCACCTTGACTGACAAGAACCACATGCATGGCAGTTTACCTTGAGTTTTGTTGGGATATCTTCGTTCTCAATAAATGGCTTTTTCTGGGGACTGAATGGACATTTAATAGACTTAACTACACCTTACAGAAACTGTCAATAACTCTGGTGACAATAAATAAATTCCACATATAATTAGACTTTTTTTGGCGCATTTAATACATATACAAATTACCTTGTCCAGTGTATACTTATTAAAGTTATTTTGGCTATTTATTAAGCATCGTGAAATAAATTCATTTTATAACTACGTATATCCACAAATTAAGATGTCTGGGCAAATTAGAAATGTATGTGCTTCTATCATGATGCTTGTCTGAGTTAAATTGTTGTTTGGAGTTTTCAGTATCTAGATACCATTTTTCTTTGTAATTGGTTTCTGTTTTGGTCCAGTTCATTTTCAAATTATCTGTCTTATATGGTGAATAACTACTTAACCTAATGGCTTATAAAGAAGGCTATTTATTTGCACTTGTTGAATGAAATTTCATTCAATTATGCAATTTCATAAATTCTACCCTGTACTTGTTGAATGAAAAGTCACTTATTTTTTTTAACATTAAATAATGTAATTTTGCCCAATCTCTACTTTTACCGCCCCTGCTTATATCTTATTAATACCTCTTTCCAGGTGACATGGGATGAGCCAGATTTACTACAAAATGTGAAACGCATTAGCCCATGGTTGGTTGAACTGGTTTCAAACATGCCAGTCATCCATCTGTCACCCTTTTCACCTCCCAAAAAGAAGTTGCGGTTCCTGCAACACTTTGACTTTCCCCTGGATGGCCAATTTTCTGTGCCATCATTTACAGGCAACCCCCTTGGGCCCAGCAGCCCCTTGTGTTGTCTACCTGACAACACTCCTGCAGGCATACAGGGAGCCAGGCATGCTCAATTTGGAATATCTTTATCGGATTTCCATCTTAACAACAAACTGCAGTCAGGGCTGTTTTCATCCAGCTTCCAGCGGTTTAATCCACATTCCAGAAGTTCTGATGGCATAGTGACAAACCACACGCACAATAATGAGAATTTGTCTCGTTTGCTAACAATGGGAATTTCCAGTCAGAATTTGGAGAAATCTGATAACACGAAGAAGCACCAGTTTTTACTCTTTGGTCAACCAATACTCACAGAGCAGCAGATCTCTCATAGCTGTTCCACTGGTGTAGTTTCACAAGTTCTTGGCAAAAGTTCATCAGATGGCAGTTCAGACAAAGTGAAAACATCATCTGATGTTTCAGGATCCACACGTGAGCTGCAAATTTCGCCAGAGAAGTCATCAAGTTCTGAAATATTTTGGAGCCGGGGTTTTCGAGTGACTGAACCTGACCTTGATACTGGTCACTGCAAGGTATTCATGGAGTCAGAGGATGTGGGACGAACTCTTGATCTCTCAGTTGTTGGATCTTATGAAGAGCTATACAAGAGGCTAGCCAACATGTTTGGGATAGAAAGATCAGAAATTTTGGGCCATGTTCTCTATCAAGATGCAACCGGAGCTGTTAAACAAACTGGAGATGAACCATTCAGGTATTGTTTGTGGAAATCTGAGTCACAGTATTTTTAACTTTTGCATATTTTTCATTTCGGCTCTGTGAAAACTTCATGAATATTTACATTTGCAATCATAGATGTTGTTAATGACCTTGGTTGTTTGGTTTATTTGATCTTCCACCGTGATGACATTGCAGTGATTTTATGAAAACAGCCAAAAGATTAACAATTCTGATGGGGTCAGGCAGTGACAATGTTGGAAGGTAAACATAATCTTGATTCTTCTTTTACCTCTTTATGCTATCAGCTTAGTTATTGTCAAAGCTAAGACTACATGCCTCATTCTGCGCACTCCTTTACAATATACCTCATTCTGCTCACTCCTTTTCACAAACTAAGGCATGGACTGAACATTATTTTGGACATTATGGGCAAATCATTCACAATGCATGTGAAAGTATTCAAATCTTGTCAACTTACCATTAAACAATCAGAATCGACTGTTCTATTAAGAAGCTTGTTCTTGTCATTAGATAGGTTTAGTGTACTGCTTTAACTAATACAAGTTGTTTTGCAGGACATGGATTAGTGGGATGCGGAATGCTGAGAATGGGCTCAGCACTCCCAACAAGACAGGTCCCCTGAGCATATTCGCATAGTTCCTGCAGAATCTATGCTACATATTTAAGAACATAATGAATGTTCAGAATTATTACTAGTTTTTTAGCTTAATTTGTTTAGGTGAGACAGGATTTTAATCTGCAACTGTTATGATGCCCACTGAATACTTTTCATTTCTTGCTGAATGTGTTTAAATGTTTGACTGGATATTGGTGAATAATGTTATGCCATTGTGTACGTTTTGTGTTTTAGCAACCACATACACACCTTTTATGACTCTGCTTCTGCTTGTCAACCATTTTTTGTTTAAACAAATGCATGCTGTCAAGGTTGACAAAGATTCCAACATGAAAACTTTATTCAATAGATTAGGCATAAATGATATTTTGATTTCCCTCAATTCATAATGAGGTTGAATTTTTGAAACTGTTTGGTGGGTTTATTCGCTCATTAATGGAATATAGATTTTTGCTTTTCCTTGTTGACCCTAGCATAAGAACTCTCCTGAACCGACCCTTCCCAACTGTAATGATAATTGTACAAACTGAATGGTCTCCCCTTACTTGTTACTGAAACAGTAGGTGATCCTCTCATATAGGGAGTTGTCATGAAACAAAACGCAGTTTATTGACAATAATAATGATTATTATTATAATAAAACAAAAACTCAAATGGATAATGTAGCTAGTCAAAAATCAAAAGCTCTAAATTGCAACTTTGGGATGATGTGATTTTTAGTGATTAATTGGGATCTGAAAATCCGGAAAACATGAAGAGCTTGACTGTTGAAGAGGCATATTGACGGCCAAGTGGGGTCTGGTCTGCCTCTGTAATTTTTAAGACATAAGACAAGACCCTGTTTGCAATCCCAAATGAAAATGTCAGCATTTCAATTCAATTGTTATTTAATTACGATTAATTAAGAGAGTGGGGCCCACTACGAACATGAAGGAGGTTGGAGTTATGAATGAAGGCCCCCCCCATCACGTGCGGTCCCATTTGTGTCGCCGTTTTGGTGGTGGGGCTTTTTGGTCCCTTTTTGGGCTTGAATTTTACTCCATCCTCTTGCCAACTTGGTTTCCCGTTTCCCCATTCTTATCCTCTTTAAAGTTTGAAGACAAAAATTTTATTTTATAAAAATCCAAATTTTTAATAAACCCATTTTCAATATGATATTAATTGGAATGGATTGTCAATGTTTTGATTAATGATTGTTAAAAGCTAATTAATCCATTGGAATCTTATTGAAATGACAATTAAACAAACATGTTAGTGAGTTAATGATAATTGAAGTTAGGGCCAATGGGAAATTGCTAAGACTAAATCCATTTTCCAATGTTTCCATCATTCAATTTCTTTCAATGCTTTCACTTCCAACCATTGATTTGTGGGATCTGGTTTTCTCTCAACATTGGGACATCCATTTTGTTTCTTCCATTTTTCTTTTATTCTCAAAATATCTTATCCATAAAATAGTATTATTATAAATTGTAACAGAAAATATGGTAAAAAGAGGTGATTTTGATGGGTATTAACATGTTTTAAATGTTTACATTTTTTTGGTCAGATTGTATAATATAATAAAACTATGTATATCTATTTTAGGTATATAAATGGATACACACATATATAGTTATTATATAATTAAATGATTTTAAATTAAAAATAAAATGATGTATAAATATATATATTTATATTTTCAAAATATATACGTATAATATTACTTTTTATAGACACAACTGGCCTAG
Organism: Mangifera indica; assembly: GCF_011075055.1. NCBI lineage: Eukaryota > Viridiplantae > Streptophyta > Magnoliopsida > Sapindales > Anacardiaceae > Mangifera > Mangifera indica. The sequence continues at coordinate 18,787,525 of NC_058138.1, read as the reverse complement.
ACACAACACAATCCACATGAATGTTATAGTAATTTATAACATTAATCACTTCAAAAAAATGGGATTTGAATCTTTAATCCAATCATCCTCACTTTATTACTGATTTCTTTTCTCATTAATAAACAATATTTAGGCTTGAGTTTTGGGTGGTAATGTGCTGTAAAATGAACGTTATTATTTTGTTTAAATATTTGTAAAATATTAATTTGACCGCTTTTTTGGGATAAAAGTCCTCAGCATAAGAGACAGAGATTTGGCGACGTGGTGAGAATTCCCCGTTCGTGCGGTGGATCCCACTCTTCTTTCCCTGTTTGTTAGGTTGACAATGCCTGCCGATTATGGTGAAGTGCTGTGATGTGAACGTCCATGCGTTACGTGTACGGCTAAATTTACTTTGACATTTTTTAATGGTCCAGATTTTTCCCAGTTTTACTTTTAACCCCCAATGTTGCCTTCGTTGGGCAAGAAAATGAGAAATTGAGTTGTCGTGAGGTGAGAACTTGAACTCCTGATATTATCGTTTAACAGCCAACGCCTAACGGTACATGCGAGAGGCGAGACAATCAGTAAACGACAAAGCGAATTTGCGAAAGGGAAATAAAAATATAAATTGGTGAGTTCTTTCTTTCTTAGAGAATACTTTTCTATTTTAGAATTTTTAACCTCTTAATTTTGTTAAATACTTTTTTTTTATTTTGAAAAAATAATAATTTATTATTCGTAGGTGCTGACCTAAAAAAAAATTGATTTTTTATAATTTGTACAGCTTTATTCATTTAAAATTCTTGGAGTGACGTATGACTAGTACATTGGCCAGCAAATATTAACTTAAGTATACGTATATTATACTAATTAATTTCTCTTAAACAAGAAAAATAGAGATTAGTAGGTCATCTTTTGAAGATAATTGTTGGGATGATTACATGAACCATGATTGTCAACAGACTACATGAGACGTATGGTTGTTTCGAAGAGGAAAATAAGAACAATTAATATTATTTTTATTCATTACACCTGTGATAAGAAATTAATGTTTGATTGGGTAGGTATGTCTAGAAACGGCGTCTAAAATGCCAGGAAGAGTTGAAGGTTCATTTTAATTTGAAAGCAGTCTTTATGATTCAACAGAACAGAAGCCTTATATCTTGTCCACGTCTCGCCAACACCCATGTTTAAACAACCATTTCCAAGGATATTTCCCTTCCAGTAGTTAAACTCAGAAAAAAAAATCGATGGACCACAAACCAAGACATGAAAATATGTACTGGCTAGAAGAGATGTGGTAATTCAGTATGATAAAATCACCAGTAATTGGCAAGCAGTTTAGAAGGCATAAATCCGATCACAAGGGGTGCAAATCAAAGCCAAGTTAGGTTGAGTATTGCCAGGCTTGAGCTTTGCTTGATTTGATGGAGTAAGCATAGAGATCAAGATCAGGTATTCCAGCTTGAGCTCGAAGTAAAATTGAAGACTCAAGTTTGATTTAATAAATTATAGTTAAACTTTATAATTTATATATTTATTAACTACCTTACTAAATTTACAAGGATGTAAATTTAAAATTTTACCATATTAGGCATGACCTAACAACTTCAACAATTACGTGAGAGTAGTTGGAGTTAAGATTTTTCTATTATCACTAAAAGTTAGAGCATGAAGAAGCAAATTATAAAGGGTAAAGGTAAGTTGAAAAACAAGTACAAAACTTGATCATAGACATTGATGCTGATGTTATTTTGAGTAATCAATACTCAATACCAGCAATTATCCAAAGACGTTTTACAAGTTTTTGCAACATACTCCAAGTGGGTATTGGCAAAGTATCATCATGAATTCGAATACAATGTGGCGATTTGTCAACATAAAAATAATGCCGTTTCCACATAAGTTAGATTCATCATGCAACAGATATGCTGCTCTGGTGGGCATGGCAACAGCCACCTTCCAATTCAGATTATAATCACAAACTGATTTCAATTCAATCTTAATATTAAGTAAAGAAAGATTGTACATCAGCTTACTCAAGCATATGGAAGCCAAAAGCACACCACAGAATGACATCAAATTAAACCAAATTTCAACCTAAGAATTCTAACTGTGGAACACACATAAACAACTCCAATTCCATCCTATTAATACACTCGATCCTCCAGTTATCTATCAGATAAAGTGTTACAAGGATTTGGCACTATCACAATTCAACCTTTTTCACCTCTTACAGACGGTTAAAACAAAACACTACTGTGTGGAACTCGATTAATCAAGCTCATTTATTTTCCAGATTTTATATCATTGCATAAACTAGTGGGTTCCACCTATGCAATCTGGCTCTTGTCGCCATTCAAGTAAAACACAGTTGCAAAAGGAAAAAGTTAACATTCTAGGTAGCAATCAGTGGGAGGTAGCATAGCATTAAGGATATCAATACTTTGCACTACCTATTATCCCTGATAGAGCCAATAAGGCTTCCACTTCTGAAAGTCGTAAATCGTGCTATCAGACATAGAGCAATTGTATAGAGGAAAACTGACAATAAACGTCAGATATTAGGACTAAGCTACAATATTTGTTCCAAATTTTGCTTTCTAACATGACTTACTATAACATGTCTATTCTTCAACATATCTCAGATTGCTCCAAGTTTGCAGTTAGTGTGATAAGCCTCTTATTAAATTTAATCAGTCCACATGACAAAACAACGCAGAGCTAAACTATTGAGGCTGGGAAAGTCCAACCGAATCACAGATTTAGTTCATTAGAGAAGGAAATGGGTATGCCATAACTGGAGACAAGAACACATAAAATATTATTAGCCTAAATAGAAACACAAGCCCTCAATAAATACTACAAATGAGATATGTGGCCTGTGATACCCCTAAGCGAATCCCACATCGATAAAGCACGGGAGAGATGCTGGGTCTGTGTGTGCTCTATCTTTGGATCCCACATTGGTTAGTGGTGGGAGAATTAAATTGGTTAAATAGTCTGTGAGCTCCTTAACTGTTAAGACGCGTTTTGGGTTGCAAAGCCCAATAGCAAAACCATGATGGACTGTGTGTCCAAAGTGGACAATATCTTGACAGTGGCCTTGACTATTGGACCTGGGGTATTACAAATGGTATCAGAGCAACTCTGCGTGTCCTCTTGATCGATGGTGGGGCAAACCTCAGCGAGGACGCTGAGTCCCGTAAGGGGGGGTGTATGTGATACTCCTAGGCAAATCCCACATCGACAAAGCACGGGAGAGATGCTGGGTCTGTGTGTGCTCTGTCTTTGGATCCCACATTGGTTAGTGGTGGGAGAATTGAATTGGTTAAATAGTCTGTGAGCTCCTTAACTGTTAAGACGCGTTTTGGGTTGCAAAGCCCAATAGCAAAACCATGTGGCGACATGGGGGCGTAAAAAAGGGATCCTATCAACTTGTTCAACTTGTTCCGACCTAGGATAATAAGCTCATGGGCTTAGTCTTACTTCACCGTCGAGAAACAAAAGAAGACTTCCATCTCCAAGTTTCACTCAGGCGTAGCTCGCTTCTTTTTGGGTGTGAAGCGGTGTCAAACCAAAATACTCAACAAGCATTAGCTCTCTTTGAAAAGGAGGTGATCCACTGATGAAGGATTCCTCGAAAAGTTAAGGATTAGTAATCCTTTTTAGAAATCGAATGGATTCGATCTTATACATACGCGAGGAAGGTAATCAAAAAAGAAAGAAGATGAGTTCTTCTTTACTTTTATCACTTAGGAGCCGTGCGAGATGAAAGTCTCATGTACGGTTTTGAATGAGAGAAAGAAGTGAGGAATCCTCTTTTCGACTCTGACTCTCCCACTCCAGTCGTTGCTTTTCTTTCTGTTACTTCGAAAGTAGCTGCTTCAGCTTCAGCCACTCGAATTTTCGATATTCCTTTTTATTTCTCATCAAACGAATGGCATCTTCTTCTGTTAAGACGCGTTTTGGGTTGCAAAGCCCAATAGCAAAACCATGATGGACTGTGTGTCCAAAGTGGACAATATCTTGACAGTGGACCGGGCTATTGGACCTGGGGTGTTACATGGCCACCACCAATCAAGCAAGAGATGCCCTTAACATAATTGATGACACTTCCCAAGAGGGTTTGATCTGCAGAATTGAAAAGAAAAGAAACACACATCATGTAGCTACCCAAATTAGATTCCATAGTTTTCAGTCCATCTAGGTCTATTATTTGCTAATTGCTATAATACCTCAAGAAGCCCTGATTTATGAGGAGAAAGTAAACAGGGACCGATGAAACTATATAATAGAGTTGAATGAGTATAGATCACTAGCACAAATGAGCACAACAACTTAGCATATACTAGCTAAACAAGACAAATATTAAAAATCAAATCATGAAAGTAAAAAATGATGCAGCGACTAATCGAGGATTGGAATTACATCAGTTGCACGGATTACAGAGGATAACATTACATGTAAACAGGGTTGAACAGTTAAGTTAAATGTTGCTCACACGTCCAAACAAGTCAAATTTGCTCACTCAATTACACAGACACAATATTAATTGAGAAACAAGGTATTCATCTCCAGACACCTCACCGCAATGCAGTTCGATATGATCAATTTCTGCAAACAGAGAGGAACATACTGATGAAAAATTTAATTGTAATAGAGTTCAAGGCCCATGCCGTCATGGATTTCATAGTCTTTGAGAGTGATATGGTCTTTGTAAATGGTGTACCATTTTTGGACACTGATTTTATCAGGTCGTGTCCCTGTCTGACAGCCACTAGCTTCTTCAGATCGCCGATGGTGTCGTCTTCATTGCACTTCACACGGACCTTCTTCCCTAGTCGATCATTCAACACCACCTCAATCATCTCGCTCTTCTAACTGCAATCACGCCACACAGACGCCATAATCCCATCAACCAACAAACAGTAAATAAGTGGAACTTGCCATTTTATTTCTTGTCAACCACGGAATTCTGGAAGCTTCATCTCACTAATTTTCTCAGCTATCTGCAAATTCTGCACATGGATGGATTTGGTTGGTTACGAAAAGGTAATAACTAAATATTATAATAAATACAAAAGACTATTTTATTCCTTTCATTATTTCATTATTTATAAATATAAACCGAGTAAAAATTTTTAGGCTTATATTAATCAAGAATTTCCCTAAAACGAGGGAAATTGAAATTTTTAGACATATTTTAATCTCTATATATATAAATCATTTATTTTAAAACTTAAATAAATATATTATAATAATAATCAACTTTTTAAAAATATCTCTCTTAAAATTACTCATACAGAGATTTTCTCTTTTTTTCTCTTCTTCTTCAACTTTCAAATAAGGAAAGAATCCCAATAACATAAAAAAATATATTATTAATGAAAGAAGACACGCGATTAAACAATAAACCCATGAAAAAACCATTATAAAATATTCAATTGGACAAATGGAAGGAAGAAACAAAAATTTAATTTTATTGTGATTTCATGTTGTTAGATTGTTTAATGCTATTATTTCATATTGTTTCTATTATTTAAAGTTGTTATAATATTGTTTAATGTTGTAGTGATGGTTATAAAATACCAAAATATAGACCAAAAAAATTTCAGACGATGAGCAAGTTGGTGTTAACGCCAATGTCAACCCTTAGCGTTAATGCGAACCATTGGTGTTTCCGCTAAAGGTTGGCATTAACGTCAACCCTTGGTGTTAACGTCAATCCCTTGGGTCTCAATGAATTTATTTATTTTTTTCTGTTTTCTTTCGTTACACTCAATTCTTTTATTTTTTTATGTTTGTGTATTCTAATCTGATGCTCGTGTGTATATTATTTTCTGTCTTGATTGAGAGTTATATAAAAAATTACAAAATTATCATTATCATTTTTCTTTTATTTTTTATTGTATTAATTTAAATATAGGCCAAATTTAAAAAAATTTAGAAAGGGTGGGCGTTCAGACTTTTCAAACAAAAAAAATAAATTTGAAGCCAACCCTTTTTAAAATGGAAAAGGGTTGGCGCCAAGGTCCAACCCTTTTCCATATCCCCAACCCTTTTTATTTACGGTACGCGAACCCTCGGCGCCAATTTCCATATAAAAAGGGTTGGCGTCCCAACCCTTTTTATTTACAATATGCAGTGGCGTTTTTTTTAGTAATTTTTTTTTTAATGATGTCAACCTTTATTTTTAATTATTAGTAATTTTTTTTCTAATTAAACATCAGTCTTTCATTTCTTTCGGTGAAAGAGAACAGAGAAATAATTTTATAAGTTTTTATGTAATTTTCTGTTAAGATAAAAAAAATAATACATATATAAGCACTAAATTAAAATACACAAGTATAAAAAATAAAAGAATTGAATATAATAAAAAAAATAAATAAAATAAATAAATACAATGGGCCCAAGAGTTGATATTAACGCCAATCTTTGGCATTAACACTAACCTATTTTTCGTCTAAATTTTTTTTTTGTCTGTATTTTGGTATTTTATACCCATCACTATAATATTAAACAATATTATAACAACTTTAAATAATAGAAACAATATGAAATAATGACATTAAACAATCTAACAACATAAAACCACAATAAAATTAAATTTTCGTCTCGCCAACCCTTGTGTTCAAGTTGAATGTTTTATAATAGTTTTCTCACGAGTTTTATTGTTCAATCATGTGTCTTCTTCCATTAATAATTTACTTTTTTCATGCTGTTGGGATTCTTTCCTAACTTGAAAGCTAAAAAAAAAGAGAGAAAAAGTTACAGAAAAAAAAAAAGAATCTCTGCGTGGTTTATTTCAAGAAGAGTATTTTGGAAAAATATATTATTATTATAGTATAATTATTTAAGTATTAAAATGAGTGACATAAATATATATATATATATATATTTTATACCGTTATTAGTTTATTTGCAAATGGTTTTACTTGCGTACGAAGTAACTGAAACATCCATCTCCTTATGATAAAACATAAAACGAATTATCAAATACGAGGCACAAACTTTTTTTTTATAATAATTAATTAATTAAAAATTTTCACAAACGTAAAACGAGATGCAAACATTGATGACCATGGAAATGCAATTCTAGTCAAAATTCGGATAAAGTAAAAATCCAACATCAAGAGCAAAACTGGTCCCAGCAAGAAATGAGAAATATAAATATGATGGATTATGGGGAAATCCCACAAATCAGTAGAAGAAACAAAACTTAAAAATAATAAACAATTACAGTTGAGAAAAACTAATAGACATTAATAACCATAACACACCCTACGGTTCAATCCCCATCTGGAAACAAAATTACACTGTACACGCTTTTGTTGCATCAGCCCTTACCAGCCAAAAATGAGGTTGACCGTAGGATCCAACTTTCAGGAACAGTCAACCAAACAAGAACCCACCCACTATCACTCCAGAACAGCTACCTCTTTATCAACCCTCCAGTAGTTTGCATCGTTGAACTCTTTCATACCAGCTCCCCCTTCCTCAGAATTTTCCTTTTCTGGCACCTTTGGGAGTATGTTCCTCTTTAAGGGCCCTGCTTCTCCAACTATTCCCTCCTTAAGAGCCTGTTCCATTGCCTTCTCAGTACCTTCTAATTCCACACCCACAAATTCAACATCCTCTTCGAACAATGAGGGCACTGCTGCAGATCTCTGACTCCCATCACTGCTTGTGGATCCATCACTAGATTCCATGGATGTAACAGAACCATTTGGGACAATGGAATCCGCACTTGACGGTGAAGTAGAGTCCGAAGCTGCAACCCTGGTATGACTCGCAATGTTAACATCAGGATTGACATTATCAATAAAAGGATTCAGACTTGACCCACCAACTTGCCCATTTGATGATTCTCTCCATCCCTCCCAATCTGGTAAAGGCCTATCTGCAAAGAAGTCTTGATTATCTGGTGTGTCAAACCTGAAGAATCCCAAATCATTTGAAGCATTTGCCTTCTCATTTAGTGGATCCAAATTTCCAGTATTTGTCCAATCACTCCCAGAAAATGGATTCATATAGTTTGTACTGGAAGTAGATGTGCCATTGACAAAATCTTTACTTTCAGTCAACTCATCATCTTCTCCAACCACCACTTCATCATCACTACTACTGTTACCACCATTAGCAGTTCTATTCAAGTTTATCTCGTCCATCATCTCTGAAGGTGACGTACTTACAGGTGTGTTATCAATTCTGTCATCTTGGAAGGCAAACCAGTTGGAATTTGTAAACAGACTGCACAAACAAATGTTAATTAATACCTCACATTATCGTTAAATGATCAAGAGAAGCAAACAATTCATTGACATCTGGCAGAGCCATTTGAACTTTTTGTAGAATAAGCCAAAGAAATGAGATGTATGACTAACTCCTAGCAGCCTGCAACATTGATTTTTCTTATAGGATTTCGTTGAAAAGAATTTAAGGCCCTCAACAAAATCATGACAGTTTCTTATTTCAAGAAAGAAAAATAAGTAAACAAGCAACTAGATTTTGCTTTTACTTCAGATTCTCAAGAACTTGCTGCAAATTTTATAACTGTATCACTTCATTTAAAATACAAGACAGCAGCAATGTGAAAATTGGGTAAGGGCAAAGCAGGGACAATGAAATAGAATTATAACATTCGGAGGAATGGGATTCCATCTATATTCTTTAAAAACTAGAAAGCATCATGAAGGACTTTCCAAACACCCTGAAATTTTATAACTGTATCACTTCATTTTTTGTTTTGACTAATGGGCATTAATTTCCAAACACCCTGACAAACAAAAGGATATGTATTTTAATTTTGATTTTTGTGCCACAGGACAAGTGATTTCCAGTTGTTGCATGTTCTCTCTAGGAAACAAAGCATATGATTAACTCAATTACACAAATAATGGAACTACAGACATTTGGGTCAAAATTACACCTGTTAAGCTAATTGTCGAATTACAGTGAGTATTTCATTCTTATTATTGAAAGGGTGGGAGGGCTACATCAGAATATTTTAAACTTCCACCATCAAATCACAAAAGCGAAAGCTCAAGAAAAAGTATTATTGTTGCAAATAAAAAAATATTATCCACACGAAAAATAGTGCAGCCAATCATATAAACCCACTATTCATCTTGAGATGAAAACTTGTACACAAATCAACCACTAATTAATACTATCAATAAAAGCTTGGAAAATTACCTCCCTTGGTCATCACCAAGCCTCAGGGATGATATCACAACTTCAGCAGAGTCATCATCAAAGTAGACATCCTGGTATTGGAAAACAATTTAAGATCAAATCCAATTCAGTAGACAGTTCAAAAAAATACTTCAGTTACAACTTTATCTTCAATTTTGTATTATTACCTCAAGCTTACCCATCCTAATCTTAGAACCAACTGCTGTGAGAAAAAAAAAAATCAAAACAATTACCTCATCATCCCGATCAAGAGCTCCATGGTCCTGCAACATGGATGACAAAAATTACAAGTCAGCAACTAAAACTAGAAAAGAAATGAAAGAGCATAATTGTGAACCATGATGTACCTCTTCAGCATCCTTATTCCCATATATTTTATATCTGAAAGCCTGAGTTAAGTTATTTGCAAGAGAGGCAACATCATAATCCCTGTCATGAAGGTCATCATCATCACTATCCTTTGTCCTATCTTGCAAAGCTGTTGGACGCCTGCACATATCAAGAAAACATATGCTTCCCAATTAAACTGTTACAACCATTATGAATTAAACAAAAGGATAGAATCATCTTCAATAATATCAAATAAAACAAACCAGGAAATGACTCTTCCGGTGCTTTGAACGTAGATAAAAAGGTCAATAGTAACAGAACTGGTAACGACACCATTACCACCCGTCCGAATTTCAAAACACAAATCAAATTAGATGATATTGTCCACTTATACTTCACCAAATACTAATTTACTTATTTTATATGCTACTCATGCCCGTACTTCAGGTACATAACATGCATAAAAAAATTCCCCACATACTGATCAAATTAGATTTCCCACTAATACAAATGCATAGAAGAGATGAGGCAAGAGCATACCCACAAGCCCATTGGCAGACATTTTCAACAGCATTACGCTCCTGCAGGACATTAATTTGCCATCCGCTCCACTCATTATTTTCCTAGAGAATAAATCAAGCAACATTAGGAAAGATTTTGACAAAATTAATCAAAAAAATACAATTGATAATATTATCAAAGACAAAGAAAATAAAACAATTAAAAAAGTATCCATCTTTATGGGATAAATGTGTAACATGAAACCTTCCTCTTGTTAGACACGAAAACATAATGATGCTCCTACTTTTGTTTTCTTCAACAAAACACTCAACGCTGATATTAGATTGACAAATGCCATCACTGTAACAAGATGAATTATATAAAAGCACAAGCTTGAGAAGCAGTGGATCATCCACTTATGCATAATCATCCAGCAAATGTGCCTCATCAGTTATCATCAGAACAATGGCCTTAGCATTTATTCTAATAAGTATACATGACCAATCAGAAACTAGTTGTAATTTAATCAACTACCAAACAATTTACTGGATCCTGTTCTTAAACTCACAACCTTAGAACACCCAATAGTGTAATCAGACTATTACCAACCTGAAGATGTGTATGAACGTGGCTGTTGCTGCTAGCTAATTGAACAAGCTTATTACAAATACGTGTAACGTGTCCAAGGTTTCCTGCCCGTGGTGCCCGTTTCCCAGAAGCAGGTAAAGTTGGCTGCATTATTCAAGAACAATTCCACATTATCAGTTTTTTCTTTCAATCAACAGGAAAATATAGAGAATTATCCATTATATGCTACTTGAGAATGATAATCCAAAAGAAATAATTTTTAATTTCCCTTGCGCAAGAAGAAAGAGATAAAAAGGCTAACTTTTGATGATTTTTCTCCTCTGTTCTTCTCAAACATTTAGTAAAAACAAACAAAAGTTTAATTCATATATTTGCATGCTATGGCTGTGTGCATCATTGATAATTGATAACCTATAGTTAGTGTATCTATCTACCTTACTGGCCTTGCCAGAAAGAACAGGATCTTTATCAGTTTGGAGAATCTTCCCAATCATGTCACACTCTTGAAGAAGATGATCCACCATGGTGTCACTCTTGCTCTCCAGACAAGAATATATTATACTCTCCACATGGTGATGCAATGCATTATTGTATGGATACCTGCAACATAACAAATAACATAATTATATTTGCCTAGTCAAACATACAGAACTAATCAACATCTCTCCCAGGTAAAGATTCATCTAAAGGTAACATCCACCACAATTTAAGCCTTCAAAACCACAAAATGAAGTAAATACTTACTCAAAGAAAAGATCAAGAACTCTTTGAATGGTTCCAGAGCTGACCAATTCCTTCTCTGCAGCTTCATTCCCAGTTTTCAATAGCACAGCAATGAACTCCACAATCTGAAATTAATGATAAAGCACTTCACAAAGTAAATGATTGGATTACCAGACAAAACATTTGCTTTCGGGATTCAACTAGAGGTAAGAACCTTCTGCCTCACAAGCACTTTCGTTAGTCTATATTGTAAATTGACTGAGTGCTTAGGAATTATAGCATCCAACTATAATAGTCTATCTCAATTTCCATAAGAAAAGATATGGGGTTCTGCATGTATTTTACATTATGTATAAAACCAACCTTTAGGCGATGCTTCCCTAGAGGCGGCCTCAATTCTCCATATGTTGTCGGCAAAATCTTCTCATCAGATGCAACTTTAAGAAGCATAAGCAAGTCATCTGCAAACCAATGTGCAATAGTCACTATCATGGCTATCAGAGGAATTACAGTCATTTTTGAAATACAAAAAAAGCATAAATTCTGCTTCATTTCAGCTGTTACTAAAACAATCCAAAATTCAGATGGTTAATCTTAAACACAAAATAGAATCTTGCAAATTTGTCCAATGATCTTATAGTAAGATTAAATGACAGTCCAAAACAAATTTTTGCAAGGAGAATTCATAACAAAATCACGCACAATTTACCCATTTGAAAACCTTCATGCCCATGTCAACTTTGCTAAGGGTAATAAATGGAATTCAAATTTGATGCCATGCTGTTTAATAACCCCAATATACCCAAAATTTGAAGACAATAAGCAAGGGAGAAAAAAATAAAGAGCAGTACTCACGAAGTTTTGGAAGCATTGCACCAATGGTCTCTGGATTTACAGGGATTGGAGATTCATACATATGTTGGCTTCGAAAAGAATGCATTAGAGGAGACGAAATTGATGATCTTTTTGGATCTAACAAGGAGATACACACAGAAAGGGAGTGGACAAGGCCAGACTTTGAATGCGAATCTTCCAGTGCATGACCAAATATCCTCGCAACAAAACTGCATAAGAACAAAGATACAAAAATCACTTACATAATTACAAAACAGATGATGAGAGTAAACTGAATGAAACACCAGAAAACACTGCTATATTAAATGTGAAATTTAAATGCCCAAATACCTTGGGCTAGCAAGTCTTGTGGCCAAGGCTGATGAAGCATTTCGAGTTATCACACACAGTGTTTCCGCAGCATTAGCATGAACTTCAGGAGGACACTGACACACACAAAAAGGATTTGTTAGTCAGTCCACAAATAAATGCAATGTTAACAGTGACTTTTTCCAAATAATATCTCAAAACCATACTGTTCATTTTAATTTTTTATTCATAGTATCTACAGTAAACTCCATATTCTTGCCATTCTCCTGACCTTATTCTACAAGAAAGGTTTGAAGCCCTTCCATATGGACTATCCAAAAGAGGTAATTAAATAGCTTTTCACACATAAAAGTGGCAACATGAATAAGATCATTACAGGAAAAGAGTGAAATTATACTCACAGATGGACTTAATTTATCCACAATCATTTCAAGCAAATTACTGTCAGCCAGCCATTGCATCACATCCATAAAATTAGGATATACATTATCATCAGCACCCACAAGCCGAACCAAAACCTGCAAAAAGAGATCACTGCAGATTAGAATTTAAATGCAGATATACACAAGAAATAATTCATTGTTTTGTGTCAGTTATATATGTGTGTGTGTGTGTGTGTGTGTGTGGGGGGGGGGGGGTGTGGTGTGGTGTGGTGTATAAACCAACATCAAAAACAAAAATAAGTCTTAGCAGCCCACCTCCATGATAGAGGTGATGCCTATTAAATCAACCAAATGGCGGAAAACATCTGGATGGACCTGCAAGAAAGTCAAACAGACATCAATTTAAAAAAATTGATAGAATGCATCATTCAGGAGAACAAAATATCAGCCAAACTTAACAGAGAACATATGAAAAGAATACTTTGGCATGCAAAATATAAATGGGACTTGAAACTTCTTATGGCCACTCATAACCTCAATACTAAACTCAGAGAATAGACCTTACTTAAATATAGGTCAAGCTTGTTCATGTATTAAATTGCTGGAAGAAGCATAATCTTCTAGAGCTTTGACCCCTTGTGCATCTAAATTCAGTAACCAACCTAAAGATGGCACATGTCTACAGTTTTTAAACTTCTCTACTTAGGGGGGAACTTCAAAAAGACATAATTTATACAAGCAAACAAACAGCAAAGGCATGACCATCAGTGCCAAGCAAAGTATACCCATGTACCTGATTATAAAGCATGTTAGCACCACATCAAGATGATGTAGAAAGAACAGTAGCCTTAGCATGGCAGAAGAGTGTGACCAGAGAACGACTGTGGATTGTTCATGGGAACTTAAATTTGGAAAAAGGTGAAAGAATAGCAGATATCATAGCAATAAACCAGCAACAAAATCTCCAACAAACATCATGACAATAAACCATGCAATAGGTAATATAATAAAAAGAACATGTAACAGTACCTTTACCAAAAAGGTGAGTGGATAGAATACTTACTTGAACGTAGTTCATAAGTGAGACTGTCTTCCGCAACATAAGGCACACAACAACCTAAAATGTCACATCAGATAGCATTTATCAAGTGTGTGTGTGTGTGTGTATATATATATTAAAAATAAAATAAAGCCAAAGTTAGATGAATACCTCCATGAAACATAACAAATTTAAATCATGGCATCATACCTTGCTGAAATACCCAGCTAGTAAAGCACTATGAGGACGGTTTGGTTCCAAGAATGAAAAAAGCAAGTCCATTAGCTGCAATACAAAGAAAAGCAGACGAACTAGAGCAGTAAAGCAATGATTTCACATCTACAACCTAGGGAATACATGTCCCACAAAAAATTAAGCGTCAGTACCTGATCTTCCTCCACCAGTGTCTTGAGAATCACATCAATTTCGCAGGTGAAAATCTCACATGCAATGAAAGGAAACCTAAACAAATGAGGTATATCATACATCAAAAACAAGAAGAAAACTTGCCCTTGAAAGAGTTACAACAAAAGAAATAACATAAAGGAACTGAGTTTCTATGAAGAGTAACACACTTGAATGCCCGTTTGCTTTCAGAATCCTCGGGGGCTTCTTCAACTATATAGCACAATAACTGCTCCACTTGTGCTCTGTCTCGTAAACTGCACAAAGTAATAGACCACATTCATCGTTAACATAAAATTTGATATTGTATTCTCTAATTTCTAACAATTACAAGGAAGCTGTTACAATTGTTTGAAAACCAAGTTAAATGAGTAAATGAGAGAAGAATTACAAATTAATGAGACGGCTGTTTAAGGCTTTGCATTCTTGGATTATTTCTTCCTCATCCAGCAGCTCTTCCAACGTGAAATTTTCCTTGTCTAACACTGACTCCACCTATGACAGGGAAAAGGTCAATAGAAATGAATCATAAAGGAAGCAAACATTAACGTAATTCAATAAACTACAACTTTTACCCACATACCAACATGGTCAAATACTTATAGAACAGTGAAAGTATCAGTCAACATTCTTTAATTATATCTTTACATATAAGCCATGAAAAGCATAAGAGCCAAGTATTTCACTACTTTCTTCCTCCAAGGTCTTAGCAAATAATGGAGCATAAAATGTCAGTTCAAAATGCAAATCATGATGGCAACCTCCACAAACTATCCTCAAGCACCTTCATCAATAAGCTACCACCTGCTCTTCGATCACTCCAAAGAAAATTACCCTAAACACTATCGACATGCTAAAAACAAGCACTAATTTTCGAACAGCAGAAAACAAACATAAACTAATTGCCAATTATGACACAACTTACACTACAACCACTGCATGTACATATACCAAACTAAACCACACTTCGATCTAATTGAGGCAAAATTTTCAAAAACCGCACACAGCAAGGAGCAAATTAGCAAAGAAACAGCTAAGCGACAAGAAAAAAAATGGAAAACTAAATTAGGCGTAGAACGAGTTACCGGAGAGGAGGCGGAGAGAGCTGTGAGCTTCCAAAACATAATGAAGAAAGAAAGGTAGAGAAGAGATTTCAAGGAGGTGAGCAGATCTGTGTGGTGGAAAAATAGTAGCAGCAAATCTAGGTATTTTGAAATGAAGAAATGAGAGGGCTAGATTCAAGGATGAGTAATAGTATGATGGAGCTCGAAAAAGTTGAGCGCCGTGAAGATCGAGATACAGTCCAAAAAATTCGCAGTAGCTGCGAGCGAGCTTAGGTCAATTGTTGCGCTGTCGCTGATGGAGAGGCGGAAAAGTACAAATATGGTACTCCGGTTTCCACAATACCAAAACAATTTGATATGTGAATGGATGTGGCCATGCATGCATGTATGTGTATGTAGATTGATGCATCACATTTACAAATTTAACATGCAAAACAGATAAGATTTAACATAAATTTTTCAGATGTAAAAGCAACAACAACCTTTTTTTTTTTTTTTTTTAATTTAGACTTTCTTATTATTCTTTCAATTTATTTAGATTTGTTTGTTGATATAAATACTTTTTAAATATAATTTTTTATGATATGCTCAACCTAGAGCTAAGTTTGGAACCATAAGCACTGGGTATTGCCTTTGTTGAATATATGAAGTATTTATAAAATGTTAGTTTTGGTGGTTGTGGGAGAGTTTGTGTTGACGGGGAAGAAGAAGATGAGTAAATTGGAGACTTGCAATAAGAGAAGAGGAAATAAGAAAAGAAAAATGATGAAGCCGGTAAGGACGACAAAGTGAAGAAAAATAAGATAATGTTAAAAAGAAATTTAATATAATGATATTAATTAAATTAATTTTTAATGCTAAACATAGAAAGTTACCTTAATAGCTTTTGTTGTTAAAGATGATACTTTTTGTATTTTTAACTATAATTGGACATCATTTGAAAGTAATGTAAAAAATTAGGTTTTGTTTAAAGAGGTCGTGGAT
Organism: Mangifera indica; assembly: GCF_011075055.1. Classification (NCBI taxonomy): domain Eukaryota; kingdom Viridiplantae; phylum Streptophyta; class Magnoliopsida; order Sapindales; family Anacardiaceae; genus Mangifera; species Mangifera indica. The sequence goes on along the minus strand of NC_058138.1, from coordinate 18,771,164 downwards.
TGTGAATTTGTGGCCATCACTGTACTATCGTGTAGCTACCCATTCTTATATTAGTCAAAATTTTTGGCAAATAAATTGTAACCAGTAGTCAACTTATCAGGCACGTGTGATACAACCATTGACATTTCAATCTTAGTGAATGTCATGTGATTTTAACATAAATAAATAAATTAGTCATATTAGGGTCGGTCTGTATATTTCACCAATTACCATGACCATTATCATGTGGACGCAGCATCCACCTGTGGTAAAAAAGCTCATTAACTCTTTCACTGATCCTGCTATTGATAATTGAAATTTGATTTAATAAAATTTTTTATCTAAACTCAAAGGTGCGTCATTATTTGTATATAAAAGTATATATATTATTTATATATATAATATTATTTTTTAAAATATTTTTATTAAAAAAGACAATAGCGTTTTTACCATTGATTTATTAGTTTGTTGATATTAAATCATATTGCCCTTTCCTCTCATTATCATTAAATGAAAACCTCTATTTCTTTTCTATCAGCCACAGTAAGTATCAAAGCAATCGTCATTTCACAAGATCATGCTGATCTTGTCAAACCTGCGTCTTCCCCCTCCACCACTCCACTTAGAGAAACCAGAGTTGCTAGCCATAACCCCCCCAACCCCAATCCTAACAAATAGCCATCCACAAATAATTACTAACTCACATTTTTTACAAATTCTAATATTTATCATATTCAAAACTACCATGAAATCAAATAATCACTGAAAATCAATTCATCACCTCCAACACTAGACACTCTCAAATCTCATCTCTATCACAATAATAATTGAATCAACTCTAAATTTAATCACAATTATAATAACTTTTTTTATTACTTCTTATTCTTAAATCTTTTCATTCTTTTATCGTTAATTCCATTCTCGATCCAAAATTCTTATTTTATTTTGTTCTTCGTCCTTTTTTTAAATTTAATTAGAGTTGAATTTGAGTTTAATCAAATTTGAACTTAACTTATTTGAATTTAATTTAATTTAAGAGAGTTAAGTTCAAGTTTAAAGTTAAACTTGATAAGTTTTCATAAAGTTAAGTTAGAATTCAATTCAAGTTCAATCAATATTATATCAAAATTAAATTTATTTATTAAATTTAAACTTATTTATGTTTTTTAATAAAAGAAAATATGAAAAAGAGTTGAAATGTAACAAGAAATGAAATAAGAAAAACTGCTTATTACCCTCACCTATTTAAACAAAAAGAAAAATTATGTATTTATAGTGAGTAGAGAAAATAATTTACGTGTACTTTGAAACTTTAAATTTATAATAGAAATTTGCAAAAGCTCTACATTAAAAATGTTTATATTCAACTACCCAATCGATCATAATAGTAATATGTTGTCATAAATAATATTACTATACGTAAGATTGTAGTGACAATAATAACTTTGCTTCATTTGACTTCATATCATAATGTCAATTTCAACTTAAGTTTTCCTCTTCCTTTGTTAGTTGAATAGTCATGTTAGGTCTAAGGTCTCATATTTTAATAAATTTTTAATTGCCAGAAAAAAGAAAACCAGTCGAAATGAAATAAGAGGAGAAACAATTGATTAAGCAAAACGAGTGTAGCCTCATGTTCCAAAGATAAATGAATGGCATGGCATCTAAAGATAAACGAATTATGAGAAGAAACGAGACATCATAGTCCGCGCGCGGACAACATTATTGAGAATTGGCAGGCAGCAAATATGGTAAAGAAAGAAGAGGACACGCATATAAGTTAAAGAGTGAATTCAAAGGTTGGGGTCAGGCATATCCAAATCCAGTGAATGATATGACGATGGTGGCACTGATTGGCATGTTGATGTATGTTGGGGAACAAAATAAGACGCCCAGTTTTGCGATTAATGCCATGCCTAAATTAATTAATTATATCATCCAAAGATATTGGCAGCATCTTAATCATTAATTATATCATTTAAATCTTAAAATAAATTAAATAATAAAATTATTTTGCATACGATATAATTCCATGATGAATTATTACATTAGTATGTGTAATTTTTTTGTTTTTTGGTTTATTTTAATTCTTATTTTCATTAGGCCAAAAGATTTATTCCCCCGTCCAAAATTTGGTAAAATTTGAAATTTTTGCCAATTAACTTTTAAAAGCCATTAAAATGGAAAGTAGAATTTATAATGTTTTTAGGTGTTTGGTTAAAACTTTTTGGGTCTGTTGTTGTGCAATTTTTGTCGATGAAACTAGACAGACCAAAAGTCGATCGAACGAACAGCTAGATTTCGACAAGACTTGATAAATTCCGACATTAAAGTGATATTCTTAATAGGTGAAATTAGGAGTCACCTTTTGTTGGTGGAATATCAGCACACAACGAGTTGTTAAATGTTAATTAATTAGAGTAACGTAAGAATAAGATAAATTAATTTAAGTGCAAATACCAAACACGCCCTATAAAAACTTTACTACATCTCAACAGCCAATAGTGTCGCGAGTCGACCGTTCAGCTTCAGCAACTCCTTGCTTTCTTCTTTTTATGCTTTTGCTTTCCCTTGGCTCTCTTCATGTTTTGACCTTCCATGTATAATCCATTAACACAAAACCTCGATCACAGTTAAACAGTTATTTGTTTCATTATTTTTTAGATCTTCTCTTATGTTTTGAAATTTCTCAACTTTGCTTCGGTAATTTGATTTTGAAATTTGAGATTAGTTGTAATTGTAGTTTAGAAATTATTTCAGTTAAGATTGTGGTGGATACAGTTTAATTGACTGATATTTGTTCTTTTTTTTTTTTTAAATGAATTGCAGTTAAAGGGCTTTGATATTTGAGAATTTGACTCGGAAATTATTCGTGAGGGAGACAAAGAGAGGTTGTTATGAATTGAAGTTTGTGGTGTTAAAGAGATGAACGTGAGCCATGCTTCGGTTCACCCTGTGGAAGATCTTCCAACCACGGATGGCGGCAATGCTCCGACAGTGAGGATGAAGGACATACAGTGCATGCCTGGAACACCTGGCGGCCTCACTTTGCGAATCTGTCAATTGATCTTTGCGGTTGCAGCGCTTTGTGTCATGGCGAGCACTAGTGACTTCCCTTCTGTAACTGCTTTTTGGTAATATACTATCTCGTTTTTATCGAATTCACTTACTAAGTTTGTTTGTTGGTTAATTTGTTTGATGTTTGTATCAATAGATTGCATTTTATCGAGTTTATAATTTGTTTTTTGTTTGTAAAACCTGGTGGATTGGCTGACTGCGTTTTGAAGTTGAGATAGAATTAATTTGGTGCATTTGGATTTTATGATAATGAGACTCGCGGTTTTTTTTCTTAAAATCATGTGAATGATACCTGTGAATTCATCCTAATTGTTGGGTTTGCTTTCTGCAAAGATAGTCAATTAGAGTTAAATCTACTGCTTGCAAACATCTTAATGTAAAAGTTTCTAAAATGAATAGTTCAGAAATTAGATTACTGATATTAAGTGCTGCCTTATGGAAGATGCATGCGTTGCATTTTCTGTTCTTGGCAATTTGATTGATTTTTTTGCCAAATAATTTGAACTAGTCAGGCAACTTTCATGTTAGTCGAGATTTCTCTACCATCATTTTTATATCAATAAAACTATGTGTACACACTTTTGAGTACACATTTGGGTATATAAATAATGTGTCTTTGATGTGATTAGGTGATTTTGAATTAAGTATAAAATAACACTCTTTCATATGATGATACCCAATTATGTAATCAAAAGTATGCACATATAGTATTGCTCTTTTTATTTTAGTTTACATGCTTTAATGTAATAGTGTGCTTATATAAGGATCGATCAAGTTATGTCTATGATTATCTGCTTCCATTAAAATTACTAATTTTGTATAATTTAAGGATTGGAATTAAGTACTGATTCCAAATGACATAACCAGATCCACTCTGTTCTAGATGCAAAATTAGCTTCCTTTAAATAAAAAGACTGAGAGTTGTAAGTTTGATAGCCAAGTCCAATGGGAATGAATATCTAGAAGTCAGGGTAATTTCTGGAGTTTGTGTTTCCAGCATGTCTTGGGTTGGCTTTGCCGAAATACTCTTGATGGTGTTTAGATATGAAGTGTTGAGGTGATGAACTCAATTCCCATATAGTAATGTCTAACATGCTTTCAATATATGTAAGGTTGAGCTGTCTAAAGCCATTAGTGATTATGGATTCATGTTGTGCTATTTTTCTCATTGTTGACCTGCTAATCAAATGTCCGTAGTTACTACCAGGCAGATGCGAGTGGCCAACTTTTAGTTCTGCATATTGGCAGATTAGTGAGAGGGCTAACTTTGCATTGCAAGATCTTTGGCTAAATGGTGCTTGGCTTTTTTATTTTTATCTGGGGAATTTTTGCCATGTACCATATTGTTGAATTTTAGCATATTTATGTGGGAAATAATAAATTGTGGTGATATGAACTGACCTTCTCACACACACAGGCACACACACACATAAAATTATTTGTATGTATGTATGTATGTATGTATATTTATATGGCTTGACCTTCTAATATAACAATCTTTGATACCATATAAGGGCAGATTATTGTGGTAGAAAATAAATTGAAAAGATGAATACAAAACATAGATGAATCAAATTAAAATTAATAATATTGACATATTGTTATTGATTATTAAATTACAAAATATGAATAAATTAAAAGTTTGAATGCTTATTGCTTGCTATCTTTAAAGGAAAACTATTAGAGAGTATTATATTTTTTGAACTAGCTTAATATGTTGAGTAATAATTGAGATTGGTTTGAGATTTATACTATAAATTTTTGAACTGTGAAAACAATTCACAATTTCTACTAGAGGGAGTCATGGCCATTGTCTTGAAAGCATCTTTACTATTGATTGATTCTTTGTTTGGCATTTTCTTAAGATGCCAAACATATCTTACTATTGATCAATCAATTTTTCTTTTAGTTTTTGAAAAGCATGAAATTTTTGCAGTTTTAAATCATTCACATAAATCTTCTCTTCTGTGGTGGAGGTGGAGATTCTTTTTAGAGTTGGTTTTTATTCCTTCTCTTGGATTCTTTTGAGCAACGCTTTGGCCTTTTTTTCATCGTTTTTAAAGAGTTTTGATTTTGCTTTTGATCCCAATGATAATGCTTCTAAAATAACGCCTAACATTGGATCATGACAAGATTCCCTCCAAGTCATGAATTGTTTTCTTTCTTTTTGTTCAATTCTTTCAAATTCTTATAATTTAATATTCAATATTTCAATATTATTAATTTCAATTTGATATTCATATTTGTTTTCATCTTCATATTCATCTGACCCAAACACAGTCCGATACAAACTTTAGGAGAACCATACCTCAAAAGCTAGCTATTGAGATAGAAAAGTTCAATGTCATATAAACCCCATACTAGTTGTCCATACTTTCCAATGTGGGATCCAAGTTTCATACCCTGTATTTGGGATCCTACTATACTACTACGCCCTGCAGCCCTGAGGCCCACGCGGGTTGGTTGTGCGCTAGCTCATTGCTAACCCGGACAAACACTGCAATGCTAGCGTCACCACTTGGGCCGCATTATTGCAATTAGGAGACATGATGATGACTTTGATACCAAATGATACGAACTTTAGTAGAAATATATTTCAAAAGCTAGTTATTGAGATAGGAGAGCCCAAGGCTATATAAACCCTATACTAGTTGTCTATACTTTCCAATGTGGGATTCGAGTCTCATACCTTGCACTTGGGGTCCTAACACAATCATATGCATCTTATGTCTAAAATGCACAAAATACGAAACTTGGTATGGAATTGTTTGTGAAGAAGAAGCCTAAAAGCAAGCTTAAAAATAGAAAAACAAAGCCTTAACAAACTCTCTAGAAAGGCATCTTTTGTCTATGGATATCATAATTTGGATATTGACTGACTCAAAGATCAAACAATATATGACTTGAAGTGAATCTTATTAGGGTCCAATGTCAAGTCATATTGTGAATGTTTTACCACTCGGTCAAAAGCAAAATCAAAACTCTTTGAAGACAATGAAAAAAGAGCAAAAACATTCTCAAAAGAATCTAAGAGAAAGGAGAAAAAGTAGCTCTCAAAACAATCTCCACCTCTACTGAAAGAAGAGAAGATTTCTGTGAATGATTTAAAGTTGCAAGAATCTCATGCTTTTCAAAAGCCAAAAAAGGAATTGATTGATCAACAGTAAAATGCTTTTAGCATCTTAAAAAAATGGCAAACAAAGAATCAATTAACAGTAAAGATGCTTTCAAGACAATGCTAACAATCAATCATGACTTCTTGTAACAAAAATTGTAAATTGTTTTCACAGTTCAAAAATTTGTAGTATAAATTTAAAAGCACTCTCATTTTTAACTCAAGCTATTAAGTTAGCTCATAAAAATATAACTTTCTTAGAGCTTACCTTTGAAGAATTTGGATAGCAAGCAATAAGTGTTCATACTTTCAATCAATTCTAATTCTTGTAATTTATTATTCAATATTTCATTATTATTAATTTCAGTTTGATTCATCCTTGTTTTCATATTCATCCTTTCAATTTATTTTCTGCTGCAACTATCTGCCCATATCAGATGTCAGTTCTCTATCTTGTGAATTGTTAAGATGAGAACAGGACTAGGTAAATTTGGATTTGATTATAATCCTGTCCGGAAAAGGGGGATAAGACATGGTTGTATTCTGTGATTATGAAAATCACTCAACTTTCCTATACTTCAGCTATGCTTTTAAACTGTTTGTTTATTTCTTCAATTTTGTAGAACTAGTAATTCATATGCTAAGTTAAATACAAAAGTTTGGACTGGAATCGGAAATGGGTGGTATAAAGAATTGGCTTTTTCTGCGTCTCCTACGATTTCTGGATTATATGATATGAATATACTGGGGCACCAAAAAGCTTTCTCATGCCCTTTTAACCTGCCCTAATTTAACTTGTGTATTGTGAAAATAGGTATGAAGAAAAACTATTTAATATTCAACATCTTGTGCTCATAATCAAGCAGCTGATTTCTGAATACATATGTGATTGGCAAATTGAAGTGACCAATTTTCAGTTTGTGGTTCTGTATATAGTACTATCAAAAAAGTTTCTGCCTGGCATTAAATAAAATCTTTTTTGATATTTGCTACATCAGCTTCCTTGTTGCTGCTGCTGGGTTGCAGAGTTTGTGGAGTCTGTCACTGGCCATTGTAGACATTTATGCCCTTTTGGTGATGCGATCCTTGCAGAATAATCGAATTGTCAGTTTGTTTGCTGTTGGTGATGGGGTAAGAAAGTGCACTCAACATCAACCTTACTAAGTTGTTGCAGCACATATCAAAACCAACCCTGATCTGATGTCTTATTTGTTTGGTTAATTCCGGGGAAACTTTTGTACTTGTGAAGTTTTATAGGATGTGACAACTAGAAAGAGGGGACGTTTAGAAGGTTTTGATTATGATGCTTTTGGGAGAATTAGTTGAAAATTTCTTTTTCAAATGAAGATACAAATTATCAATCATCTCATCTAATTACTTTTAATTTAAAACCTTGGTTGTAAGGGAGGGATCAGCCGCTCTTACTTACAAGCTCAGTATGATATGAATAATACACTGACTAACCATCTGCTACCCAATCACATTCAGCATCAGATTGTCTTAGAACTACTGGAAAAATTAAGCTATTCACTGATAGCTCAGATTCAGGATGGAGCCAAGTCCAAATTGAGTTTCAACTTATTAGAAAATTTCCTGTTGATCTTTACTGGCAAATGCATATGTATAGATGTAGACTTAGCATGATCTTGGAATCATTGTTAACTGTTTATGCTGGGTTAGAAGCTTTGATGTTCATTTGTGGAAACTATTCGTCATGTTCATTCTGAGCTATTTTGTGAAGTTAGAGCTTAAACAATTTTTATTAAAAAATCTGACAACTGTGTATATGAATATGAATATTGGGATGAGTATCAGCATGTACTTCTACCTGAATATATTTGTCCTGCCCTCCTTGTATGTGGTATTTAGCTATATGTACTTGCTTTTTTCACATTCTAAAATTATGATTATTTATGAATTTATTCATCAAATTCGAAATTCTACTTAATTTCTAAATCAGGTTGTTTCCATTTTCTTGCAGATAACGTCTACACTTACATTTGCTGCAGCATGTGCATCTGCTGGTATAACAGTTCTTATTGACAATGATCTTCAAGGCTGTGCCCAGAATCACTGTGTGCAGTTTGAAACTGCTACTGCCATGGCCTTTATAAGCTGGTTTGCTGCATTACCATCTTTTCTCTTAAATTTTTGGTCATTGGCATCCCAGTGAGAAGATACCGTGTAAAAAAATCCAGAGAGAGAAAGAAGAGGGTGGCCCTTTTGGACAAATAGCTAAAACTTTTATATTGATGTGTGTATCTGTGATCTTTCCCTTGCTTTTTGTATTATAAAACTTGGTTGTGTTGTCTTGTGTATAGTTTATGAAATCAGGCTGCAACATACATATTTGGTTATGGATGGGTAACTATCCATTTGGCAAGGGAGATCCAATTGATGGAATTTTTTTTTTTTGGACTATTGACACTTAAATAAAAAGATTTGTGATCCAGTCTCCATAGTAAGACTAGTATTCTTTAATGAATAAAAAAATTAATTACTTTACTTATGTTAATGAAAATTGGATTTTTTTTTTCAAAACATATATATCTAGATTTGAACATTTGGAGTTAAAATATTGTACAAGGTGGGTCTTGGTATGTGCGCTGGAATAGTTCCAAAAAAAGGCAATTCCAGTCCAATCAATCAGCTTTAGACATATTCGTTTTCCATTGACAAGGCAAAGTAAAAACATATTCATAATGAAAAAATGGCCTATCGACAACAAATGATGGCTCTTCCCACACCTTCTAAACTTCTCCATTGCCCATAATCATACCCACCAAAAAGCTATTAATATTTTACTGCATTCCTTTCAAATCTTACCTTCAAGGGGAACAGTCATACAGCAACTTCATTAAATACACCCCCCCTCCCCCCAGGTCCACTCCTTAAATGGACCCAAAAACTTCCAACTTTCTAGTAAATACATTATCGATTAATGCTTGGATTTTCAACAACAAATATATCAAGACATTAATAAATGCTCGGATAAGATATTGCAGAGAAGCTTTGAAAGAAACCCTGAAAGGATTGATGAAATACTGTCAAGTTTCTGAATACATTTAACAAAGCACCAATGCATTCTTCTAAACCTCATTAATTTCACATGTTCGTGCATTGAAAAAATCCATGCACAAACACAATTAAACTGTTGAGATTTAAATGCCATATTAAATACTAGACATTTTAGCGTGATATATCTGCCATAAACTTAAAGGTTTTCAATTGAATGCCCGTGATTCACTTTGTCTGGAAGTGTGAAAGAATCAATTCTTTCTCCTTCGGTAACAGTTTTAGTTTCAGGTTCCATGATGAAAAAGCGACAGCAGGGAAATTTTTGGTGCACTAAAAATTCAATTAAATTAATATAAATGCAAACCTGAGGGTGGGATTTAAATAGTACAAAACTTTCTCTCTTTTTTTTTTTTTTCAACCTTTGTTTGATATTCCCTTCTCTTTTTTCATATATAACTGGAAGGAAATATGTTGGATAAATAAATTTACTGTTCAAACAAAAGACCAGTTTACAAAGGAAAAGGCAAGACAATGGACAGTATTCTCTTCTGCAGCAAGGACTTTCCATGCAACCGCTTGTTCATAAGAAACATGGCGCCCCATCGTTGACATGCAGATGCCAGCCGGCAAATAAGTGAAACCCTGATGGAAATATATAACTTCAGTCACTTAAAATTGGCATTTCTCAACTCCAATTCAATCAATGGTCCAAGAAACTAACTTACCTGCTGCATTAACTTGGCAAATTCGGCACATAATGACTTTCGCCCAGACTCATCAAAAATTTTATCCAGTGAGATATCTTGTAGAGCCACTAAAGTTGTCTCCAGCATGTCAAGGCCTGCTTGGTTTGCGAAGATGAAAACCGGAGGCGACTGCAATATCAACAAAGATACATAAGCAAAAAAGTCACTGAAGTTTATTCCAGACTAAACAATTTGATTGGTTTCTTGAATATTGCGGAACTTAAAATATTCTATATCTCAAATGGACAGGATGTAAATTTTGACAGATTTCAAAATAGACCTTCAATGAACAGCACAATATGGCATCCTGATGATGCCAAAGATGCTTCAACAAGGAGTCACCAACAACAGAATCAGATCTGAACAACTCTGTCCCTAAGTGGAAGCTGCAGAAGAAATTGGAATGAAAATATGAGCAACTAGCAAAAACAAGATAAATGAGCTGGTTGTCAATATTATAAGAACATGTTTCACTTAATAAGCTTATTGATAAGGCCAGACAAAGCTAATTAATTTGAATGTGTTCTGAATAAAGATAATTATCACTTCTCATCTTTGTCTCCTTTGCTCTTTCCAACAGGAAGTAATCTAAACTTGAGGTTGTCCACCATCAATCACATGTACCCAATTTATTGAATGTTTGTATAAGGAAAAAGTTGAAGCAGAACTTGCCTATAGCTTTGGCAAATCCAGTGAGCTAATGTAAGTGCTTCTGGAGAGCCTGGTGAGAGCTTGGGTCCCACAGTTGGGCTCAAACCTGATGGAGTTATAGCCATGGCAACCCTCTGGACGGATGAAATCACACTACGGACATACTGACGTGCCATAGTGGCAACATTATCCTGTAAATTGCTCTCAAAAGGGAACTGGAATGCAATAGTCAATACCGATCGTGTGTTCTGACATGATGAAGAATCTCCAGCAGCATGGTTTGTCGCTGGACCAACTTCCAAACTTGATGTAAGATCTAGGGTCCGATGTGTAGTCAATGTATCTTGGGCATCAGTCTGTACATGTTGAGGAAACAAACAAACAAATTATGAAACTCAGTAAAAGTTAAAATCTAAAAATAACAAATCAGGTTGGCTGACTTCTCCATTCTAATGTGAAAATCTTTATGTACCAACTCTTATTTTTTATGCAAATGCATTAGCAGGCTCACATATTTGTCAAAGAAACCAATAATAAAAATGAATTAGAACCAGCACTTCCACATGTTTGAGAAACATGCCAAGCTTATATAATCATCAATAACGCAAAAAGATAATAGAGTATTCAGATGAAGTGCAGTTGAACCAACCGTTTTTGTATCCAATGGGATAATGCGGAAACCAGAGGGTAGCAATGGACCATCATCTGGAAACAGCTCATCGATTGGAGCAAAGACCAGTTCAGAACATGCTCCCACAGCATTTTCATCTACTCCACTACATATCTGCACAGACAGCAAATAACTACATCAAAATGTAGCACAATAACTTATCAAATCTTAGAAATAAGATATAATAGAAATAAAAAATGACATAAATCATATAAAAAGAATTTAAAAAAAAAAGTGACCTGCAGTAGATGAATATCCCTTGACACAAAAGCATCGTCCTGTGCAAAAGAATGCCCTTCAAGCCGAATCACTTCAAGTAACTAGGAAATTCATACATAGGATTAATGAGCATGAAATAACACTTGATGTAATCTGCAGACTACATGTCAAATTCCCCACATTATAGGAATTCCAATAGGATGAAGACTATATGTACCTCTTCATGTTCAATCGTGTGCCCAAGTGGCATGATGATTTGGCTTCCAGTAAATCTTGTAGGCCTCATTCCTGGATATGCAAAGGAACCAGCTTTTAAAGATGCGGCAGAATAGGCATCAACATTGAAATCAGCCCATTCCGAACGATGCTCCCGTAAGAAACGCACCAGCACTGCAGGAGGAACATTCTGCAAGGAGAAAGGAAATATATAATCACTTCAGTTTTGCAGGATGTGACATTTTGCGAAGTTTACATAATCTTGGACAAACAATAGTATGCCTCTTACAGCCCAAAAAGAAAAGCAATTGCCATCCAAAAAACTCAATCATGCTGGATTTGTGAAAGAAGTTACGCAACTTACTTGAAGTAACATGGAAGCCTTTGCACAGAGAATACCACCAAGGAATGAAAGGGAATTAGCATTGTTAGAAGTGGCACTCAGACCCTTGGTTGAATTTACCGCAATTATCACATCTTCAGCACCATCACAATTCATCAAGGACCAGCCATCATCATTAAATCCATTGATAGCATCATTAAAACCTCTACAAAGAAGACAACGCACAAAAATTACAGTAAAAATCCTGAAAGTTTGATTTCACAAGTAGTAGAGGATGATCAGTACACATATGAATGTGCTTGTACAAATACAACCATAACAAACCACGGCAATTATATGGCTACCTGCTTAATCTTTGGCTGAAAGTTCTGAGAACAGCAGGCTGCTGCCTGCCCAACCCATAAACTACCTCACCACTAGTCTCTTGAGCTACTTGCCTAATATAGCGCAGAGCCTACAGAGAAACCAATTAGTCAGTGTCATAGAATCTTTTCTGTTTTCTAATAAGTAGAGCAGTGGCTTATTTCAGATGCCAGCCATAATTTCTCATATTAACCAGACAAAATACTCACTGCAATGGTCATTCTCTGGGCCACTACTTTTGACGATTCATAAAGTGGTCGCAACACCTCTGGCACGCTCCATGCCTGATATGAGATGTAAAAATATAAGAACATTTTCCAGGTACATAACATCTTGTAAAAGAAAATTGCCAAAGACAAACCTCAAGATTCAGGTGGTCAACAATATGGATGATTGACCCTCCACCGTCACAAGGACGAATCAGATAACCACTAGGAAGCATTTCTGCTCTCACAAATTGAGCAACAGCTGCTGGATTTCGTCCAGCACCAGAACCAGAAAGAGACCTCTCACAGACCTTATAATATTGAGAGAAGAAAGATATAATTAATACTTCTCACCAGGCCTTTACAACTTAGAATGATAATTGCAAACAAACTCCCAGGCAAAAATGAACAACTAAGTTTGGACCGCAAATCAGGCAGTCTGAAATTGGCAAGACATCAGAAGAGCTAAGAGGAGCAACAGTAATTGACTTCCTAGAAAACACACTGAAAGATAGCTCAGACAAACCATGTGCATAGTTTGCAACAGCAAGTGGTCAAATCAGGAATTAACTTTTAAATCTCTTACATGTTCATTAATATTGCTGATCAACAATGTATAATAATCTGATAATGCACAGACCCTAGTAAAGGCTTTGATTGCAGAAAGAAGTATACCACAAGACTTCCATTGTCTAAACTCGTTGTGTATCTTAGAGTCCAGAAATCCCGTGCAGGTGCCAGAGTGGTTGGGGCATATGCCTGAAAAAACCTTGAGTTTAGTTATTCGTTTCAAAATGCCAATAGCAGCTAGAAACTGACAGCAGAAGAAATGAAAACTTTAACAATTATTGTTCACCTGTGTGTACACAAGTTCAATTGTTCCAGCATTCCCAGCTGGAAACATTGTGAAAACTTCTAGGCTCCGACAATCCCGGAACCAAGATGGACGATCTTTAAGGATCTCTGCAATCTGTCAAAATAATTTTTAATTATATGAATCACATTCCTAGCAGATGAGAAAACTAACAGTGTGGAAGGAAATGACAGCAAACATCTTATCATACAATTGAGACTGTTTCTACCTTTGTAGGTTCTAAACTGACAAGACCACAGGCTCGAGCTGCCACTCCACTGCAACTTTGCGAAATGGCAAAGATCCCAACCGAATCCGGACCAGGCTGAAAAATAAATTATATAATCAGCTCAGATATTATTCTGACTTAGGAAGAAATCAGGTGCTGTATTATGCCCGTACAAAACCCAGAAGTAAAACAGAAAAGAAACAACAATCTTATACATCAAAAAGAAAAAATACCTTCATCCCAGGCATCTGGACCCAATCGACAGCAGTTCCTGTAGCCTTTGAAAGGAACTCTGCCAAGGTCTCCTCCGCAATGGAGAGGAGTCTGCAAAAAGCATTAAGATACCATACTGTGAGTTAAAGGTCAGTGTGAAAAAAAATAGAAAGAGAGAGACTTGACAACATTCGTAATGAAGATTACCCAGCAGGGTTATTGGCATCTCTCAGGGAATGCTGAGGAGTGGTCACAGCAGAGTCACAGCTCCCATCAGTTGCCGCTGTTGCCTAAAGAAACATACATTGAGAATCAGAAGTCATGTCAAAAACTGACAAAAGAACAAGGGAAAGCCATTTAATTCTTTTAATCAGGAAATTAATTAAAACAAGTTTTATAAGTAGAAACCGCAAACTGTAACTTGAAGTGTTAAAAGTAGCAATGTCCAAAACAAGCAAGTGAAAGATTTGACCCATTTCTTAACCTTCTAGACTGATCTATAATGTTGTAAAATGCAGCTAATTATACCACAACCACCACATAATAAACCAACTAACCGATAAATCTATGAACTTTTTTCTAAATTAGAAAGACCATGACAAATCTGAATTGAATAAATGCACCACTTATATTTACCGCTTGCAATTGTTGGCGCATATACCCATTTTCACACACCAGCTGCGACACCTGTTTCTGCAACCGATCATTCTCCTCCATCAATAGCTTATTCATAGCCGTCAATTTCCTGTTCACAGTAGAGAGTCTTGAAGCCTCTTTTCTTTGCTTCTCTCGACACCTACACAACCAAACACCACTCTTAAAACTAACATTTAAACTCACAAACAAATCAAATGCACAAAATTAACAATAATGAAAGCTCCAAGAATATGAATTATCCAAGTAATCTTTTCTTTACCTTCGATTTTGAAACCAAACTTTGATCTGTTTGGGCTCAATGTTGGAGAGAATGGGACACTCACGGATCAACTGCTGCCTACGCAAAGAACTGGGTTTGGGGCACTCGGTATAAACTCTCTCAAGAGCCTCCACTTGCTCGGCCGTATACCGAACATACTTTCCACCATCAAGTTGGTGTTTATTGATACTCCCACTACTACTCTCTCTTTGTTGCTGCGCCATAACCATAGCCATTTCTTGCAAATCCAAGTAGGTTGTTTTGGGTTTTTAACAGTTAAAGATTCTTGTTTCTTAGTGAAGTCCGTCGATTGTGGTGTGTTTGTAAAAGAGACAGAGAGAGTGATAATAGCTTATGTGTTTAAGGTGAAAAACAGCCAAATGGATGGTTTTTTCCTAAAACCTTTCAGTAAATTGGTTGATCAAAAAGCTGTTAACAACTCTCTTTTTCCTGCCCTCCCAAATTTATTCTCCAATAAAAACAAAACCACCCCAAAAAAAAAAAATCCAAACTTTACTTCAAAAATCCTGGCTTTTCAGCTCAACAACAACTAACATACACAAAATACTCACACTCACAGCTCGATATCACACGAAAACTTGTTCTGGTTCTTCTCAAATGAGCTTGAAGAAACGCTAAACAAAAGCCAAAATTAAAGCAGCGGACAAAACAACATGCTCTCTCTCAAAAAAGAGAGCCACCGAGATGTGGCATTAGAGAGAAGACGACAATGAAGAAACCCTAGGCATGACTTTGAAGATGAAGAAGAAGAGTGAGGTTTGAAGGCTGATTTTCAAACAGTGAAGAACAGAAGAGAGAGAGACTTGTGTTCAAGTTCATTTGCACGCATACCGACAAACTTACCAATGTGGGTTCCTTTATAATTTTCTTGTGCATTTACCACTTTCTCCCTATTGTTTGTTTAAAATGACATATTTCTCCCTGTAGGTCTCATCACTCTTACCAATTGTGTTTTTGGTCTGTCTATAAACATAACATATAATTAAAAAATAAATTAATTGGTTTGTAAAATCCATAAAAATAATATAAAAAAACCCGTAATTTCCTTTTGCTATATTTTGCATATCTTAAGGATGCTCAACTTGGGTTTTGTCTCTTGATTATTGAAATTGTCAAATAATAATTAGTGTATTAATTAATTAATTAATTAATTCATAACATAGTTAATGTGTAAAACTGGAGTTGTAGAAAGCTTCAAAACATTAACAAAGAAATTTTCTTCGGACTTGTTTCTTCAACTTAAATATGTTTTTCATTTTTTATCAATAAAAACATGTTTCAAGACAAGACAAATCACCTTTCTTTTTTTTTAATTTCTCTGATAAATACAGCAAAATAAATAAATAAATAAAATAAAGAGTGGCAGTCTCGAGATTGTCCTAGTGGAACAGAGAATTAGACAGGCAAAAAAAAAAATAGAGGGACCAGAGAATAAACAAAACTGCTTTGAAGGTGGTTTCTTAATTCCAGACCAATTTTTTTTTTTATTTTTTATATTCTTTTTCAATGCAAATTCTTACGGCGCGGCGCACAGCACACAACCGGCGGTCTGGTCGGTCAAAGTTGGAGATCCATGTCGCTTTTTTTAAATTAATTAATTAATTTTCATATTTATATCTTCAAATTGGAAGGTTTCTTTAATTTTAAGGGAAAAAAAAAAAAAAAAAAGATTTGCAGTATGTGATGGGGGTGGGGTGTGACATTCTCACCTGCTTTTGGCATGCGTGAAAAGGAGTATCACGTGCTACCCAAAATCAGAGAGACTATAAGAAATATCTGATTGGTAATATAATATAATGTTTCTTTTACATAAAAAAAAATAATCAGAATGTGGGTGTTATGGGTTTAAGCTTATATTAATTACTTAACAAGCAATAATAAATAATTTTTATTGGCGCACCAGGTTGAATTTAATCTTTTTGATACAATGATTGTTCATTAAATATTATGGCCAATTGTTTCTTCCCTTTGTGTCATCTTACTGTTGAATAATCTTTAATTGTAAAATCAACTTAAACCCTTTATCCTCCGTGACAAATTTAATTTTATATCAGGAAAATATAAAAATATATTTTATATAAATATATATTATATTGTTTTAAAATATTATATTTAAAGTACTTAAATAGTTTATGAACTCTTTAAATTATGAACACACGTTTTGATTTATAAAGATTAAAATCAAAATCGCATCTAAAGTTGGATTTGACTTATAAAATCTAAAATCAAAACCGTAATACGTAAATCAACACCATAATATATTTGACTTATAAACCCTAAATCAAAACCATAATATATTATGTATCTAAAGTTGAATTTGACTTATAAATCCAAGAATTAAAACCATAATAAACTATATATGTAAAATAAATAATATCTTAATAAAGTCTAGAATCAAAATTATAATAGATTGTATATCTAAAATTGATAATATCTTAATAATATATCAGACTATTAAAGTAGGATATTTCATATATGCATAAATCACTAATAATTTTAATAATTTTTATGAGGGCTTTACTTAGTTAAAGGGGGATGATGAGTTAATACTAATTGGGAAAAAATGAAAAATCCCAATATTTAATTTCAAGATATTGAGATTTCACATTGTTAGAGCTTAAATATTATTGTTGAAAAGGAGAGATAAAAAAGAGAGAGAATGAAAGAGTCAAAGAGGTGTGCCATTTCAGGCAGATGAAGAATTATTACTTAAGCATCTTCAAGAAAATGAGACAATACTTGCAGTAATCTATGAAGATCCCGGCATAGATAGACATGTACAATTTTTCCAATAAAATCGAGGATTTGCATGAGATTAATCAGTAATTAAACTCCATTTACCAGTTGATATTTCTAAATGAAATGCAAAAAGCTTTTTGTTTTTCTATAGCCTGGGGGGAAGTTAACCATAATTTGGAATGAAAAATATATTGACAGTGGATGTGACTGTGTAAAACACAGTTATTTCCCAGAAAAAAGAAATTTTCATTCTCAAAATTTTTTAAAAAACTGAATCTTGCTATTTTCTTGAGAAAAGTATTTCATATTACCGGAAAGAAATGAAAATACAAAAGCTTTGGAAGCAGTTCATGTCATATCAGAGATGAGTTTTCATAAGAACATAGTGAAAGAGACAATGAAGTAGTGGAAATGGAAAAATAATATCACAGTGGAGACTAAAATTGAAATAAAAGTTTATCTTCAGAAATGGTATGTTTGAAGCTAAAGTGGGAATCTAGATGTTCGGAAGAGATGTTTTTTCTTTTGGATATTAATCCATTTCTTTCAACAGAAAAATATATATATATATTGACTTATCTCTCTTACTTGAGCATGGCTGCCTCTTTAAGTTTTGGCATCATATGAAAAAAGAATAACAGTGCAGAAAACTAAAGAAATGGAAAATAATTGACTTTAAACAACCATATTCAAAAGCACATTTCATTTCATGCTCCATATATGGTGCTGTCGCCATTATTGTGTATTTATCAGCTCAGACATAATCTTTTATTTCTTCCTCTCTCTGTCGAATAAACATGAAAAAGAAAAGATGAAAAAGAAAGAAGCTGAGGATACATATTCTTGATGTGAACACCCATTTTTTTCTTGACTCCATCATGTGCTATGGTAGCACATCCATACGCTTTCAATTCAACAGTATTCCAATTCATTGTGTTTTTGTTATAGCATAACCTTAAAGCTTTGTAACACTGTTTTCTCTACAATTTTCTGCCATCTAGCTTGTTATCTGTTAATATCTCATGGGTTTTTTTTGTAACAAAAAATTTTATTCAAACCAAATTATTTTTTCAAAACTAAATCAATTATACCAAACAAATAAAACCTGTTAATATCTTATACTGCAAATCCAGAAGAACCTATGTGTTGCATGGCATGCTTCCACATTAATAAATAAAGAGAGAGAGAGAGAGAGGGGGAAGATAGTACAATGAATGAAATATGATGAGGTAAAGATAGGAAAGTCAAATGGGTATATTTTTCTTTTAAATGATGGGATTAACATTCTTCCACTTTGTCCCCCTAATTTTTGCTCTTTTGTTTTATTATTTGAAAAGAAAGAAAGAGATGAAAAAACTTTATGGTTGATGTTGCTGCTAATCGTATTTATGGGTGGAGTGTTGTTATCTTGCTTTAGCCGAGAGCCATTGCTTTTGTCATAGGAAAGGAATAATGCTAGCCAGCGCTTCCTTCCTTAACCCCTTTTGGACCCCATTTGGGTCCAATCAATGTGGGCCCTGCCTGTCTGGGCCGACTCTTATTAAAATGAAAAGAGAGCCAGCATTGTTGCGTAAATCAATAGAAAGCTGAGGTGGCGTCGCTTTGAGAGTTGGTGTCGTTGAAGTGGAAACTTGGCCCCATTTCCACCGAGTCATCAAAAACTTTGCTTCTTTGCCACACTTGTATTTATTTATTTATTTTTCCCTCTGTTCTTTTCACCCTTTGAGTGGTGTTCTTCAAGCCATTCTACTCAATTGGCTCACTCCACGGTGTAAAGATAAACTCCAACCAGCCCTTTTTTCTATTAATTACTTAGCTATTTGATTTGGGTTTATTTGCACTCATATTATTGAGATTTGAAGTGATTGTTTGAGAGTAAAAAAGAAAACAATGTCGTAATTGATAAGGAAGAGAGAAGCTTAGCCTGGCTTTACCCCTTTTGACGCCAATTTTTTTGGTTGTTGTTTCTGTCACATGCCTTCATGCATCATTCCTGTCTCTATTGATTGTCACTCTTTCCTTTAGAATTTTTTTCCGGGTATGTTGCTTTGAGCCCTTAATTATGAAATTATTGTATCAAATCAGTTGAAGTGACATTAAGCATTCTTTTAATCTCTCAATTAAATGGGTATATTAAACTCCGTCCATCATCTGTCTGATAGTAACGCAAATAATTTAGGCTTCAAATAAGTTTAGGGAGGTGGCGGGCCCTGACGGCTATGGTTGCAATTAATGGGTGGACTGGTGGTGGCACCATGAGATCTTCATGCCCTAAATGGCTAAATTATACTTCATTTTCCTCCAATTCACATTCAAACTGCATTAATGCCACCCTCCTAATGAATGATAAACTTCGGCCCCCTTGTTTTATCATTGTTCAAAGTGGGGCTACTAATTAAAATGTTGATATTTTGAGGGGCTATATAAATGACCAACATTTTTTTAAACTAAACTTTATGACCAACATGATGCAAAGTGACAAGAATGCCCCCTATATAAGCTGAGTTTTTCATCATTGTTGCCTATTTGCAAAATTTTCGCCAATTACCCATTCAAAATCTACCGGCAGTTCTGACTAAAGAACATCTATATTCAATCTCCAAACTTGAAGTCGTGATTATCCCAAGTTTTTTGTTAGTTTTTCATCACCATTCGAGCTTGTTAAAATTGTTATATTCCGTTGTTGACTTTGAGTTTGAATTTGTGTTTTTCAATTACATAACAGAAAAGTAATAGGAAAAAAGGTAAGATTTTACTAGTTTGTGTAATAATGGTACATTTTAATTATAATTATGTAGGAAAATGTTGCGTTAATCTTGATTATTGTGAATTTATGTTTAGGAGTTTGAGTTTTAGGGTTTCAGATTGAATATTACAATTTTTAGGGTTGCTTAGTTGATTAATATATGACAAATGAAGTTTGGAGTATGATTTGAGTAGATTAAACAAGTTTGGAGTTGACTAAGTTGATAATTTGACTACAAAATGAAGTTTAGCAATGATGCTAAACTTCGAAGAAAGTCAAACATCAATGCCAAAATTTAAAACGATGAAGTTTGTATTAAAAAATAAAAAGCTAGACGATTATATAAATATTTATCATGCATTGTATATAAAGTGTTATAATTGTATGAGGTTTAAAAGTGTTTCCTAGATGACCAAAAGAATATACTGAAACGAAAGTATTTCTTATATGATTTTGGGTTGTTCAAGTTTATTAACACATTTTCAAATACTTTTTATAAAAGTTTGATAATTAAACCGATCTATTAAGGGGCTTTGAAATACTTCATCAAACTATTGGGTGTTTGGAAAATTAAGTGGTGTGGTCCTATAGAGGTTTAAATAATAACCCTAATATTTATTTTGTCTTTCATTTGTAAATTGCCCCTTAATTTTCTATGTTCTTGAGTTGAAAGTATCCATGAGCAAAAGTGAAATTGAGGCTATTGGTTTGTTGGTTGAAATTGAGAAGTCCAAAGACACAATGGTGAAAAAAGGGGTTGAAATTTGTGAATGAAGAAAAGCAAAAGGAGAAGATGAAAATGTGATGTTCAAATTTAGGTAAACAAAATTTATTTTTTGGTTGGATGGACCAAGTTGATGGAGAAATTAAAGGAAAAAGTTTTTAAATGAAATTAATGAATGGAAATGAAAATGCAAATATTAAGCCATTCACAACCCTAAATATTTCCAAATATCTCAAATTCTTGTTTCTCCATATTTAGAAAAACAGCACTCTGCTTCATCATTAACTTTCAACCTTTTGCTCTGTTTGGCTTTTACCCATTCAAATAAAACACCCAGAAATTAAGTGAGAGCAACCAAACAACAATAATGGCAAACATTTGGCACATAATATAGGGTTTTAGGAATAATTTTTTGAAAATATTATAAATTTGAAAATGGGTTTGGCAAATAGAACAGTCCATACAAACAAGATAGATTTAAGATGATAAACTTTGTTCCTTGATAGATGGAGCCTACCCACCTAATTATTTATTAATGAGCAATGGGAATGCAAATCTATCCTCAGTTTGAATTGCTAAGCTAACCCTTTAACTAACTTGAAAAAGATTGATGGTTGTAAATGCAAATTATGTCACACTTTTGATACAAATTAATACATAACTGAAAAATCATTAAATAAATAAAAGAAGAAGAACATGAAACAACCTTCTAAATTATTTTGAAGGAATAGAAGAAGGTGAATCCCGCAAAACATGGAAAATTGAAACCATGTTTATGTCAATTTGAAAGGGATTGTTTTTCTGAATAGACTTGCAAAATGGGTCACACCAATTACCCGATCCAGTTCACATTTAAAGTTAAAGGAAGAAGTGGGCAAACGTGGAGCCAGTAGTACCATAGTAAATGTAATATAAAAACAAGAGAGATTGAAAATGAAAGGATCGGGCCTTGAACCAAAGTGTGGGAGGAAGGGATGGATGGAGGAAGATGGAAAGAGGTTGACGTTAAGTTAGTGCAGAGAATAAAGTTTACCCCACTTTGTCTTTGATTAATCAACTACTAATGTGTCTAGTGCTTTTCAACACCCACTGACAAAACCCATTTCTCCTTTCTAATTTTGGATCTCTTTTCTCCTTTTTTTATAACATAATTATGAACTCAGCATTATTTCACTACAAAATGTTGATTTGCTAACCGTTACAGTTGTCATTTTCCAACCTCTAAATTATAGTGAAACATAGCCTAATTCTGTTTTTGTTAAACATTGCCCGAAATTTCAGTCAGAATATTGTGCCAGTGGTAAGAAATTGCATGCGACTAATCTACAATTTTCTTTTCTATTTTTTCGAACGGTATCACTTCATTCAGAAAGCAATAACCCAGAAAATTTTGAAGCTGACACAGCCGATCCTGAATTGCAAAGATGTTGGGCCTGTTGATACTTCTAATATGACCTGCAGAAATTGCATCTTCTTTGAAAACAAAAAAGTAAAATGGCTAGAGATAGAAGAATTTGGGAAGAAAGATAAGACACTCATATGATAAGATGAGAGAAGATCACAAAACAAACTTAAGCCAAACAGAAAACCCTTAACTGTTTTCCTATTGTTCATCCCTAGAAGCTATCAAATTTTAAGTTGTCCCAAGCTTTGCACTGCTTCAGATTCTTCAAGACTTTTCAGGATTATGCTTTCTCTTTTCTCCGCTTGACATGATGTTCCATCTAGCACAGCAGAAGCACTGATGGTTGAAGGATCTTCTTTCAGAATGGGAGGTGCAATTGTGTTTGGATGATCTTCCTTTTGAATGGCAAAAGCAATAATGTTTAGAGGATCTTCTTTATGATTGGTTGAAGCAATTGTATTTGGATGATCTTCTTTTTGAGAAGTCAGAGAATCCTCTTTACAAACTGGTGGAGTAGCACATACAGGCACAGCATGCCTGATAGTGACTGGTGGAGCAATTCGTACAGGTGGGGCTCGCATCACTTGACGAGGAAGCACAGATGGTGGCGGAAGTGGCGGTGCAGAGAAACAAGGCACTGCAGTTCGTACTCTTACTGGTGGAGCTATACCATGACAGGTCCTATATTGCCGGATGGGAACATAAGGAGCTGCTCCTGCTGCAGGGAATCTTTGAGGTCGAGTCCCTCGGCCATCTGTAGCTGATGGATGTAATGGCAGCACAGATTTATCATTTATCGTTGTGGATGTTGGTCTGTGTCGAGAAGCTGCCTTAGGGCAAATTAAAGGTAGGATTTTCGATGTGGTAGAAGGTGGGGGTTGTGGACTTGTTGGTCTAGGGCTGTGAACAGGAAATTTCTTTGTAAAGGGTATGGGAGCATCAGTGGAGTTTGCCATGGCCATCTTTTCCTTCAGCCGGTAATTCATTAAGGCTTGTGCTATCGTACTCTGTTCTTCATTGTTCTCTGGCTCAGTTGAAGAACTTGCGGTCTCTTTAGCCACTGTCAAAGAAGGAAGACACATAATTCACAAATGAGACAGAAGTTCCTAGGTTAATTTTAGAGTTCAAACATATTAGTGAAAACTAGATCCTGGGAAATAACACTTCATATCCTTCACAGAGATTGTCATGAATGCTGCATTGAGGACTACATGACCAAAGAGGTGACTCTAAAGTAAAATGAAGATCAAGGACAGCAGGCCAGTTTTATTGTACATATAGTAACCAGATCATAAAGAACTTATATATAAGAGGTCTTAATTTCTAAATGACCTATAGACAACATGGCACCGGTCACGAGACTAAGGAAAAAATTAAGTACGAGATTTCATATGAAATAACTGAGGCTTAGTTCAGAGTAATTATATATAATCACAACAACTTGCCTGGTTTTCTTTTCAGAGAAAAGAACAGAACTTACATTGTTTTAGGGATGTCCAAGCTGCCATAGCAGCATTCTTCTCTGCTTGCTTTTTGTTCTTGGCAGGTTCTCCCATAAATGTTATCCCAGCCAATTCTACCATGCCTGTAAAAACAGGTTGGTGTACAAGGCCTGATCTAATTGTTGTGTATTGTGGCAATGGTGCTCCAACTCTTTGTGCAATTTCCTGCAAGAGGTTCTTGTAAACCCCTGTCTCATCCTAACCATTAAAAAAAAAGCCCGATCAGTACCAAAACAATGAAACTAGATACAACTGTGACCCAAAGGCATCAACATCACGCAACATAGAATACCAAAAGAACATGTAGCCATAAACAAGAATATTCTGGCAAATTTCCATATCTGTAATTACTTCGTTGCTCTAGACAAAAAAAAAAAATCCTTTTTTTAGCTTTAACCTATCTTCTCTCACCTTTTCTCTGCTCACTTTTTCCTATTTTCCAGAAATGGCCATAATATCAAGAAGGTAGCTAATTAAAACTCACAGTAGCTATGAAATAAATTTACATTTAGCCTGCAGTAATTTGAAAGTTCCATAATTTGCTTCACATGCTGAGGACCAGTAGATATGATTGTTCCGTAATGAAGCCAGTTAAGACAAAGTAGAAATTTTTGTATATTATATATATATATATATAGAGGCTGTAAACTTGTTGCAAAGAATTGCCAAGAAATTTGATAAGCTTATAAGAGAGGGCATTTAAACAGTTAAAGGAAGTTTCCACTTAGGTTAATGAAGTATGACCAAATCCTAGAACAATTCTTATTCCAAAAATATTAACGTATCAAACAAAATGTGAGAAAATTGTCTATCCTAAAGATAGAAGAAATTATCCTATGTACAGAAGGCCTGTATACTAGCATTCAATCACTGCATGGAACAGATTTAGGGGTGCATATTTAAAGCAAAAAATCTAAGGCAAAATTCTGAGTTGGAGCCTTGGATTAGAAAGATGCTACAACAAATTATCATTGAATGGTAGAACAAGATCAACCAGATAATTGTAAAGAATTTTCTAGTAATCCATGTCTAACTATAAATTTATAAATGGTTTCAACCTTTTATCACTTGAACAGTTACAAGCTTGTAACATTTTCCTTGGAAGCTGCAAAACGTGAATCAATTTACTGTGCCATTTTCCCCAACAATTACAAAACAATAAAGATATCAGTCTTTGTTTGCAACGGGAATTTGAATTCAGACACAAGCTTGTAAAGTGACCAACTATTTGCTGAAGAAAATTGAGCACAGAAAATGGATATTGGAATACAGGCTCAATGTATATTATATATGCATATTTTAGTTCCAGATGAATATGTTTATGGCTACTCTGCTTTCAAATCCAGCATTCGTACAAATCAACTAATATTTTGTTATACACACCCTCCAAAAAACCAGATGTTAACTGAGGTTAAAAAAAGTGCATAACTATATTACACAGTAAATCCACCGCCCAGACAGTTGAATTTTAGCATTCAGGAACAGCACATATCTAAAATCAGTGAGTTCAAACATTCAAAATAACTTCAGGGAATCAAATGAATCTTTTCAAAACATTAAGAACAACTTCAAGTTAAGATCAATAACCCTTTTCGCCTACGATTCTCAGAGCCCACCAGATACAACACCTTAAATATTACAAATTTACTAAAATCCCAAAGAGAATATTACTTTATACAACCCAGGCAAAAAGAAGCAGTAAAGAACCAGAAGTCACCAAAAACCAAATACTTTTTCATGGCCGAAATACCCCTTGGACACCCTAATAATTACACAGGCATATCGAAACGCAAGCACAGCTGTTTTCCAAATTAAAAGACAAATAAAACAAAATTAATCGATTAGTAAACGTTTTCAATGCCGACCTCCCTCACCCATAAATTTCCCAGTTCACACTCTGTAAAAATATAATAATTTTAAAAACTTGACTGTCGTCACCCAAGTCAGAGAATCCCACTCATTTTGTAACTGCAAATGCAAACCAGGGGCATTTCAGTCATTTAACTCAACCCACCAAATCAGCCCAACCTGCGGTGA
Source organism: Mangifera indica (assembly GCF_011075055.1). Lineage (NCBI taxonomy): Eukaryota > Viridiplantae > Streptophyta > Magnoliopsida > Sapindales > Anacardiaceae > Mangifera > Mangifera indica. The sequence continues at coordinate 18,745,175 of NC_058138.1, read as the reverse complement.
TCACCGCCGTTGAATAATTGACCCACAGAACGAAGCTTAAGCTGGTCGTGCAACACAAAGCTCGCACCAAATCAGCAAATTTATTATTTTTCCTACTTAAAAATCACTCATTACTTTATTAATTGCTCTTGACTTCAAATGATCAGCTAAGAATTAAAGTAAAAATTTTTAAAAAAAAATCCTTAAACCAGGCCCAACGGCGGCGACTAAGAAAGCGAGGAAATGTAAAGAGGGAAGGCGCGTGAACAGACCAGTATCCTAGCGGCGAGGGAGGGGGAGGGCCCACTGTTGGAGAGTGAGTTGAGAGCGACTTCGGCGGCGGAGTGTTCGGCTTGCCGGAGAGTAGGACAGTAGTGAGGACTCTCGAAGATCTCGCCGTTAAAGTTAACAGTAGATTTAAATCTAGGAGCGTGGTCGGGACCTTCCCGAATGCACGTGTAGGAGGGGAGATTGAAGCAGCTCCTCTGCGCCAGCTCTTGCAGCTGGTTCTTGTACATTTCGAACCCAAGTTGTATCAGTCCACTAGTGGTTGAATTAGGAGTGAAATGAGGGGAAGAGGGAGAAGGAGAGAAGATGAAGTTTCAGTTAAATTTAGGGTTTTGGTGGTGCGAAGAAGAGAGGGAGATTGTGGAGAAGAGAAGGGGCCGGGGAGGCTAAAATGGTGATTAAGTTAATTAACGGGAGAGAGAGTCAACTGAAAGTTGGGCTGCATGGATGTGATTTTAATTTTAGAATAATTAATTTTTTTGAATTTAGTGGATTGGTCACGTGACCTAAATTAGTAGTAAAACAGGAAGATGACTGATACACGCGTCAATGTAATAAGAGTAGTCTTTATACATATACAATTTACGTAGTTTTATATACAAGAATATATTATAAATATTTTATAATATAAATAAAAAATATATATTATAAGGTATATTAAATTAGAATAATAAAATAAATATATTAAATACTATAATATAAATCTTATTAAATAATATATATTATTGATATAGATTAATATATTTAAAAATATATATAATAAAAAATATATAAAAAAATTAAAAATTTTAAAATAATAATATATTAATAAAAAATTTTAATTATTTTATTTTTTAAAAATATATATTATATAAGATGATATCCAATATATAATACATAAAATTAAAATTTTAATATATAATATAATATACAATTTAACTATAATAATTTTATATAATGTGTATATTTATGTATTAAATTATACATATTATATGTATTATGTAGACGTAAAATAAAGCGGATTATTTATGCAATAATATGCAGGTTTGAAAAGGCTGGAATCTCACACATCGAGCAAGTGCAAGTACCAATTTACCCTCAAAAGGTTGTTTTTGAGAGGGAGTTTATGGTGATTATACATTCGAATTGATTATCGTGGACAAGGTCAGTGGCGAACAAGCTTTTATTTTATTATAATATCCGAAATTGATGAAGTTTGACTAGTGAAATTACTAAAATGCCATCATTAAAGAGTTAGTGATAAAAAATAATTTTTTTTAATTGAAATTGAATTAAAATGCGGATCGTAGAATTAAATTTTGTTAATTAAAAATGGGGCATGATATGGATAGAAAGTTGAAAGGTCGTCTGTTAGTGAAACTGTGAACTCCTTGACAAATTAGGATTTACAATTGCCATTGATGAATGATGCTGTCGAACTTTCCCAAGAATTTTTTTTTTTTTTTTATAAAGAAGGGAGACTGATTCAATTCGAGGTTTATAATTTTGTAAAGGCCAAATAATTATTTTTCTTCCTAACAAATTCTTGTTATCCAAGTTAAAAAATAATAATTTTCATCAGTCTTTTAAATTTGTTAATTTTTTTAAATAAAATTACTTAAAATGCAAAAAAAAATTTAAACTATATAACACTAAAAGAAACAAAAAACCTTTCAATACTTGTACATTGATCTTTGTTGCCACATGCTGTTCGTTGACACAGGACAAGGACTTCATCTCAGTTGCCACATTACTAAATCCAATTTTAATATGTAATTTTCCAGCATTTGGATTTTGGAAGGCCTCCTCTATTGATTTACATATTGACAAGTAAAAGCCAGAGTATAGTTAATTAGTGTATATTTCTACAACTACTTTTACAGGTTATCAATTGGACCAAACTTTTCAGGGTAAAGCATACAACAGGTAATTAATTATATCCACCAAGCAAATGTAGCTGAGTGGGTAAAAAAAAAATTATATGAGCTTTCATTAGATAAACCAAACTAGGGTACAAGCTGAGTAACAGAATAATTTGGGATGTCACCATGAAAAGGGGCTTGCTCCCTGCAAAAAAATCTCATTTTCCACATCCTTCACCCACTGACAAACCCGATTGCAAGTCTTTATAGCCAAAGCCTGCACATTTCACATCCACAAAAACTTGTTACAAACAAAAAACAAAATGAACCAGACAGTCATTGTACATTTACCCTGCCAAGCTAGCTTGATTGATGCATTTCCACGAAGGGTGAAGGTAAAGTAAAGCAAGTCTCGTGAGGTTCACAAATATCAACAAGTTAATTACCCTATCAAAAACATATTTTCTAAGTAACATTACATTGCCTTGACCAGTAATTATCCATGAAGACTCCAATAATTACACCTTTCACATAGAAAAATCATTTTGAAAATATTAGAACCAAACTAGTCTTTTGCTTGTCTGCATGATCAAGAAACCAAACCTTTTCTGCAAGGGGATCAAAGGCAGCATAAAGTTCAAAATCCTGCGTGATCCAGCAGAGAAGAACTGCCACACAGAAGCGATTGTATAAATCAGCCTTCCAAATAAGCATGTATGTGTATGAACAAGTAATGTTATGCAATCAAAAGAAGAAATTAAGTTAGCAACTTTGCAAAAGAAGATACATCAACAAATGTCCAACCTTGCATACAGAAAAAACTATACATCTTAATAGATGTTTGGTCCTGGAAAATTTTGCTTAGGTCTATTGAATTATAAACAAAGCTTCAATTCTATATAATTAAAGAAATACACAGGTCCATAAACCATAAAAACAAATTACTTCAACTTATAAATGTAATAAATGAGGACCTCTGAAAAGCATCTGTTTCTGCAGGATGATAACAGAAAATTTTTTAACTTAGCACCATTTTCTGTTCCACCATGAAGTTCATTTTCTATAAAGTCCCAAAATTTGTTGGTTTGAGATGGCATTTATAGTGTACAAACTTTGTTCCCCCCTTAAAAAAAAGTGAGATAAGAATAGCCAGTGCAAAATGAAAAAACTGCTCAAGCAGATAATTAGATGTATCCTGAATATTAAGATATAATATGAACCAAAATAAAAAACAAGAGAGGAAACTTTTACCATAGTTTTCATCTCTTCTAAACTGAGTTTTGTGGGGTCCAATGTCTTGATCATGCATGGAAGAGTAAAGTTTATGGTAAGCTCTATACAGTCTGCAAGCAAGAAACTAGTTATCCAACAGACAATAACAACCAAATGAACTCACCATGACAAAAATGCTAAAAGATCTGGTAAACAGTTAACCAATTACCTTTTCTGCTGTTGAGGAGTGCTTATTGGGGGCGAGAACTCAGAAGACACATACTGATCCAGATATATACTACGATAAATAAAATGCCAAAGTCCAGAAGGACCACCTATACCAACAACCGATTCACTAAACCCTTCAGGAGAATCTGTTAAAAGCCTTTGTTGGCTCAAACGATGAGATATTGAAGAACGAGGCAATAGATCAATAGGCAAATCTTCAATCCGCATTACCCCTTCTACAATGGATCTCTGAACTTCACTAAGAACATTTGACTTCACAAGGACACTTTCAATATGAATCCTATTAAAGATTTAAGTCAAATGTCTCAGTATAATATCTATTTGCTACAAACATATATCTCGATATCCACAATTAATACTTATTAGAGTTGAACAAAAATGTTTACCTACAATCCTTAAGATGATAAAAGGCATCAGAACTAGTAGTAAGCAACACCAGGTATGTGTCCACCTGCCATAAGAGCACAAAATTTCCAAATAAATTCTTTGTTTCTTGATATAATAGCACACTGAAAAAGCCAATGATGAATATGGGATGTGAAAAAGATGATTAAAGAGAAGCAATTCAGAGATATTCCATTTTCATGCTCTCTTGTATGCTTTGGTTTCTAAAAAATTCAAGAGATATTCCCTTTTCCTAATCAGGTTGGGATCCTGCAGTCTTGTAATAAAAGTTCAGGAGATATTCCTATTTCCCAATTTGCTTTAACTACTATAAACTTCAGCTTTTTCTCCACCAATATGAAGAAAAAGAAGAATAAGAAGAAAATTAAAGACAAAAACATTCCTCCAGCGATCACAGAAAACTTTAAGCAGTTAAATTGTATGAGATTAAATTTTGTGATTCTTGTCTCACATCAAAATAATGGACATAAGCATATAAAAATGCCATGGGATTATATCTTGGCAGGCAAATCGGTGAGAAAGATTCAGATGTCCTGCAAAAATTCAGAAAACCAATTAAGACTCAGCATCACAAAGAAATTCAGAAATCACAAACATTAAGTTCAAGGCAACAGAATACAAGGATAATTCCAATTGTGAATATTCTAGTCCCTAATTTAATATATATGTAAAGAATTTTACAACTTTTAAGCTAATCAACCATAATATATAGGTGACAATGATCACATGGAACTGGACCAAAGTAATTGAGTCACTATGGATCATTATGAGATTGGCTGACATCAATCAAGTTTCCCATACGAGATCAGAAAGAAAAGAAGATGTGCAATTAAGAAAGAATAACATTGAGCAATTATGAGAAACTTAATAGTTTTTACTTTCTTTTTTTATTTTTATAAAGAAGGCATGCTAAAAACAACAAAAGAAAAGAAAACTAAAGAATATATTCCTGAAAAAATAAACTTCAACAGTAATGTTACATCCTAATCATGAAATTAATCTTACTTATCAATGAAATAAGTTAATTTTCATCAACAGCTTATCAGATGGAGAGGCCACATTATCAGCAGCCAAGCTTGAAGTACCAGCATTATTTCTATAGCAATATATGGATGGATTTCCTAATAAAATAATCATATACAGCAGAACCAAAAGACTTTTCCTTATAATCATTTTATACTTTCAAAATACCCATGCAAGTTGATCAACAAAAGATGACACAAGACTTGTCAAAGTCTCTCAATTTACCTAAATGATTCTGAAGACATAACAAAGTTGGAAAGAAGTAGCATATCATCAGGATGAAGAGAGGCCTTTTGTGCACCAACAAGACTCACAACCTGGATTTTAACTTCAAGTGAGAAAATGTCATTGGCATGCAAAGATTATTACCTTAAAGATAAATGAGACCTTAAAAATTGGAGTGCTAACAAAGATTGATATAGATCAAAGAGGGATGAGGGGGATTTTACCTTGTATTTACACATTAGCAAAGCAAACAGGACACCTGAATCAGCAACATCTTGCAATATAGCACTAGCTTCTTGTCTTGTTGCATAAGCAAGGGGAAGACAAGTATATGCATGAAGGAATGAGGCAGGATTCCTAACAACGAAGAAATGGTTGGCTAATTCAACAGTATCATCCAACTTACAATTGTGAATGGTGAAATATGGGCAATCTAAAGAGCAGTTTAGTTGTAAAAACATATGGAAATGTAAACAAAAATATATGGAAATTTTTAGGCATTGAAATCCTGAAGTTCTTAAAATACAAGCTAAAGGTAAATGACTAGTTGTTTGCTTTGATTTTTACATTTTCTTAAGCCAGTGAACATGTGGTCTGCAACTCTGCATGTTGAAACTTCAGAAAGTCCACACACACATGCACATATGGGCTGCTTCTTCATATTCTCAGCAACTAGATCTAGATTACCACTACCTAATCTCCTAAGATTTGATTTATTCTGAAAACCCTAACTAGGATTTCAAGCATAAACCATAAACTCAGCAATCACAAAAATATCACTATCACTATTCACAACATAGGAATAACATCAGTCGATTTGGCTTATTTTGTATATATCATCCCCAAAACCATGCTTTACCACTAAACCTTTTTAGTACAATAACCCTAAACCAAAGCATAAGAAATCAAAGATAAATCCCAGTCAGAATTAAAACAAACAAGCAACCACAGCCACCTGAATTTTTTTAAAAAAAAAAATCTGCACACTAAGAGAAGTTTCAACAACTTTTGTCCAAAAAAATAGAGAAAAGTTTTATGAACTGAACAAATTTGGGACAAAAGAAAAGAAAAAAAGAAACCCACTTCTGCAGATATGTATACTTTTCCAACTCCAGCAAAAGTATAAAAAGGGGTAAAAAAAGGTCCAAACAAATTTAAACATTCCCAAAAGGGTCAGAGAAACAAACCAGCTGAAAGAATGAATGAGTGATGAGAAGACAACATCTGTTCCTCCAAGCAGTGGTGTCATATCAAACTTTGGGTTCTTCTCGAAGCATCTGTTTATGGACTTTGTTAAAATAAGTATCATCTGCATTTATACCATATCAATCAAATGACAGTAAAAAAAGATTCTATTCATTTAAACTACACTGGGGAAATAATATCAAAAGTAATTAACAAAGTATATCACAATCTGATGGTACAGCAATAGGAAAAACACAGCTGCCAGAAATTGAAATTCTGAATGGAAATTGTAATGTACCTGGCCGTAAAGAAGCTCTAATTGTCCCCTTAATGATTCATAAGGCTCTTCTGTGCAACTAATGCAAACTAAGTAGATTGGTCCCTTCACAAGAAAGACCACCTGGACACACAAAGATGTCAACCCAGTGTAAGTCAACAGATTCAAAAAATCAAGACTTTCCTCTCTAAAAGAGAATTATAACATCAGGTAACTCATGCAAAACCATAAGGCAAAAAGAATAGGCATTTAAGTTAACCAATAATGTTACATCTAGCTAGTGTTGCTTTGATGGAATTTACCAGGACAAATTACATTTCACAATACTCAATTTTAATGTTATACTAGCAAGGAAATAAAAACACCGTTTTTAATAGAACCATAGGAACAAGGGTTCATTAGAAAGTTATGAAATTGAAGTAAGAATTGAAATCAGCTAGAAGAAGTGAAATCTTAAAAACACCTGATGCTCCCCTGCCTTAACCAATTTGACACGATCCCCACTGAAAAACAGTAAAGTAATTACTGGAGATAAGTACTAAAATTCTGTAACCCAACTGCTTAGAAAGATTACCCTGAAAACAGATATATGCTTCGTTGAGAATTCATAAAAATAAAGCAACAGATGCAGCCACATACCCATTCTCCACAAAGGAAATAATTGCTTGTAATGTTGCTGAAAAGCCTGCTAGCTTATGTTCATCCCCGTATCTAGAAGTAAATGAAGGATTCAATGAAACATTGAAACAGATGGTTCAGCATCTTCCACTACTTGAATCAAGATGCATGCAATTTAAGCACTACAGAATGTTGAATTTCATAAGCAGAGGAGACAAACCTGGAATATATTGGTTTCCCAGAGTGACTCAAAATGAAAAAGTGTTTTTTCCTCTTTCTCCATGATATGGAAGCATCATCCTGCACTTTATTTATAAATCAAACATGATATAACATTGAAAAAGTATACTCATAAACCTATCTTGACAGTAGACCTTGCAACAAAAGTGAAAACAAGAAGAAAACCAAGAACTAAGAACTTCATTCAAAACACATAGGGAGAATATTTCAACGCAACCCTGGACTTCTTTTTTTTTTAAATTCCTTTGGACATCTTAACACATGATCATCCTCACATAGACAAACAGTATATTTCTTCTCATCTTAGAAATGTGCAAAACAAAGTGCCATAAAAGAGAAAAAAAACTTGATGAGATTCAAGGGCATGAAAAATTAGAAGGAATCTTTACACAGCAATCCCAAGTACACTGGTGTGTGTCTGTGTCATGTGTGTGCCATTATGCATCAGAGAGGTGACACCTTATAAAGCTTTGCAAATTAAAACATGTTCAACTTTTCATATATTATGTTATTACAGCATTTTATGGTACAGATTCTGTTTAATAAAAATGTCCATGGAAAACGTACTGACACTATTATTGCATTGGAACTAGCTCATTTCCTACAGGTCTTCTGCCTTTTCTAGACCATGCATCTCAGGGGTCTTACATTTACTTGTTTCCAATACATACATACATAACAGAAGAGTAGTACTCTTAGTTTTTCCACACACACATATCAACTTTACTCTTCATAGAACTTGAACTCCATAACTATTTGCTAATGTACAATTCCCATAGCTCAGGGATCTTACATTTACTTGTTTCCAACACACACACACACACACATGAATCCTGGAACTCTTTAAGGAGAATAGCACATCTCATATTCAATGAAACAATAAACTTCCCACAATGCACTACACTAACAAGAAATTTCCAACTCTTAGTCCATCAATTTCTATCATTAAGAAATCAATTGCATGAACTCCACACAAAGCTACACGACCAGTTGGACACCATAATTCTCCAAGAAATTTCTACAATCAAAATTCAACACATTCCAAATCAACAAATCACAACCAAAACCTACAGACTCACCTCATCGACATGGCGTTTACCGGGAACCCAAGCGGCCCGAGAATCGTGAACTCCATCACCAAAACCACCATCATTATTCACTTCCTGTATCTCATCCTCATCAATTCTCGAATTACTCGTCTCGCTGCTCCCTCTCTCTCCCGCATAACCACTACTGCTGGCACTCGAAGATCCATCCGCCTCCACTTCTACCGCTGAGCTCTTCCTCCCCCACGCCAAGTCATTATTCACATCCACTGATCCATTACCGTTGGATTCCGTCAATGTAATTGACGCCAACGACACCTCATCTTTGATTGGTTTAGAGCTGAGTTCGTCATCAGAAGATGATGTTGATGAAGAGGAGGACATTAAATTGGATTCAATTTGGGGCCTGCTATAAATGAAAATTCAGATTTTTACGGAATCTTCCGACGATGAATACGTTCAAGTGGAAGATAGTTTAGAGGTCCATAGCCAGCCTACCAGTCGTCCCTTGGTTGTTTAATTTCTCTGTGCGTAAAATTTGCGCTGCTAGCAACGACGAGGTTCTGACGAGTAGGTGCAGCTCATTAGTGGACTCCGGGTCCGGGTTGATTCATTTTGATTCTGGATTTTCGGCCCTGTAATTATGGGCCACTGATTCATGGCCTCTTTCCTTCTAAAATTGAGTAAGTGGCCTTGGTGTTGCGAAAAAGCAGCATAACCTGCAGCTATTTTAGGTACAAAAATATATGTATATTTATATATATTATTATATAATTAGATAATATTTTATTTTTAATATAAAATCACTCAATCATATAATAACACATATAAATATATATATATATTTATGTATTCAAAATAAATATATAAAATTTTATTTATTGCAAAAAATCTTTGTTTTGGGTAGGCATGGGGATTGTAGAATTAATACAGTTAGAATTTTTTTTAATGGCATGGGCTTAACTTTTTGATGGATTAATTTTCACGCTATTGATGGTTGGGACTGGCTGATTTAAGTAGTATTCAAATATTTGTTAATAAAATTGAAACAATAGTTTACAAATACCTTTTCAGATGATTAATAAAAATAAACTCAATACATTTAACCAGTTATAATCTATGTATATAGTTAAGAGTTTTTGTGTTATTTGTCCATTGATTAGGGGTCCAAAAATCTCTTATATATTTGCTAAGTCAACTTTTCAAAACCATAACATAATAGTTTTATTCATTAAAAGTTGTCATTTTAGGAGGTTTAAACCCATCATTTATTCAAACAATTTTCATGTGATTTTAAAGAGCTTTACGAATTATGAAACATGACTCATTCAGGTTTTTTTTTTTAATCTTAATTTAATTTTGCATTTAATTATTCAGTATTCTTTTCTCTCACGTGTGATTAGGGTTGGATATGAGCAGAACTAAACTCGAACAGGGCCCAGCTCATTTTCGGTGAGCCTAAGCTCAGGCTTGGGCTTGGGCTCACTGAGCTACCTAAATACATGTTCTTGTTCTGCTCGTTTTATAATTTTAATGTTCAGATTGACTCACACTTAGCTTGGGTTCGTGTGTTCTGACTCGTATTCGCTTTGATTAGCTTTGAGCTCCCATTTCAAGCTCGACAACTTGGTTTTAAGCTTGTATTTCAAAGAATAAACGGTGTCATTTATTCCAAATTAAATTTTTTTCATTTGAACGAGTGGCTCATGAATCGAGCTTGGGTCGCTCAACCTATGTTTAGATTCAAATTCGTATTTGTTTTTCACTTAAAATTTAGGCTTGCATTCATACTCGGGCTCGTTTAAGACAAGCTTAGCTTGGGTTATTTGAGCAAAATTTATTTAAAATTTGAATAAGTTCTCTTCGAATCTAACCCTTTATATGATTATGCTTGAATTTAGTTCAAGTATTACATGGTCATGTTCATTGCAAAAGGGAGAGAGGTTGTTGCCAAAGAAGCTACACGAGGGCAGCTGACGTTGGAAATCAAGGGACCCTGGATGGCGCGTGCGAATAACGGAATCAAACGGGCGATTATGCTATTCGGAAAGAAATGGGTTGGATTGAGAAAATCAATTCGTGAGAAACAAGTAGCGCAAAGGGAATTTTCGGCGAGCACGAGAAAGGTAAGCCCACAAGCCTCTATATTCAAATTTTCCTCATGGGCCCAACAGGCCTACTACAAATGTTTCTTCTTCCTTAGAGAGGGCCCAGCCTCTGCCCACAGGCCTTTACACATTCCAATGTTGCCATAAAGTTAGAAAAAGACAGCCCAAGACTATGAAAACGACAGGGAGTGGTAGAGGATAAAATAGTCAAGTAACCATCACCATCATCTGGGCCCCTCTGGGGCGAAACATTTCAATCTACCGGCCTGAAATGAATATTTGTAATTTTGTGGCTTGGAGTGCCTCCAGTCTTTGTCACAAATTGAAACAATTTTTGTCCTTACATTTTGTCAGTAAACGATTAGTGTCATTTTCCTTTAAAAGTGACGACATTATGCAACCCAATTAAGTAAATGGGTCAATTCAATAATAATTATAAAATTAATTGTATTGAAAATGAAATGATAGCAATTTTATTTATATATGTAAAAGACTAAATTATAATATAAATCAAATAAAAAATAATTATTGGGTAGTTAAAATAAACCTGGGACGTTAATCATTTGGCTTATTCTAATGATTCTATTCCTTGCAAATTAATTTAATGAAGGTTTACATTGCCTTCCAGCTAGCAAATGCTGCACAAGGACATTGTCTTACAGTTCACATGACGAGTTCCAAAGATCAAGTCTACAAAATAATGTAATTTATAATACTAATAATAATTAAATCAGATCATTATCCAGATAAAACAATATTAAATCTGTTTCGTACCAGATCCGAGGTTCATTAATTAATCTGACATACAATCTCGAAACTTGTTAACTGGTTTAGTTACTCAAAGTGATTTTTAAAACGTCTCCTTTCGCGTTGCCATAAACGAAATGAAGCCGGAAGGCTAAAGGCAAGTTTACGTGTCCTGAGGGTAGATTTGACATATCGTTTGGAAGTGTCATCATCATGAGCTAACACCGATTGCAGCCGCTGCTTTTCTTACCAAACCCCACCATTTATTGACTTCAACAGCCCTCTTTATACTAATATATTCCCAGATTGCCCCACTTCTGATTTAATTTTAGAAATAATAAATAATGAGTAACAATTTTAAAACAATTAGATTCCCTCTAAAATTTAGGATACAATACAATGTCCCAGTTAGAAGAAAATTACACGCATAAAAATGATCCGTTGGGGAAAATGAAAACTAAATAAAAATTATGTCATAAATCATTTCAAAATCTATAACTCCTCACTCAAATGTTATTTTTTTTTCTTTTTCAACGATTTGTTGGTCTAATAATTTTCAATCTTGGAACCCAGTCTTTTCCCAAATTGCATTTCGAACCCTCGTTAGATCGCCTCCTTTCAAAGTCCTCCCCAAACCTTCGTGGACCGAAAACGAAGCGATTCTCGTCTTCGCCAAAAACTCGTGCGGTGGAACCCTAACGCTTCCCTCGCCGTGCAAGTCACCGTCGTCTGTATCCGCCCGCCGATTGTCCCTGTACTCATCCTTCAATATCTTCGACCAATCAGGTATATTGACCGGCAACGATGCGGGCGTTCCACCGGTAGAATCGGCACGCTTGGTGGGTTTTTTATTCACCCGGGAACTTGAAACGGTGGGTTTGCGTGGGAACTCGGACGAGTGGTCTGAGTTGTTGAAAAAGTCTGATTCGTCGAATTCGAAAGATGACGACTCGGTTGCCGGCCCTAAATGAGGTGAGTCACTGGGGAGGAATCGGTAACTGCGTCGGGGATAGTAACTCTTGCTCGTCGCCATTAGGGTTGTCTCTTCTCTTCTCTACCTTTTCCTCTTCTTCCTCTCTTTGCTTTTTGAGCGTGGGTTTTCAATTTGAGTCTGTTTCGAATGAGTTGATCTGCTTTTATAGAGATGAAGTTGTGAAATGGATAAGGCTCTCTGTTTTCTCTCTGTAACTCGATTTCCAGTTGAAATTACCAAGTCACCCTGCAATTTCAGTGGACACGCCACATAGGATTTTCTGGTTATCCACTGAGACACAACCCATATGATAAAAATTAAATAAAAATATAAAATGAGTAATTATTTATTTAAATAATGAGGACTAATTATTTTATCCAATTAACTGAAAAAAGGATTAATTCCTCAATTATCGCCGTTGAAAACAACCAATAAAGCAAACGGCATTATTGAAACAACGTGGATGAGCGCCGCGTGGCAAAGAGCAATCGAGCGGACAAAGATGACAGAACGGGGGTGATTTGGGAAGATGAATTTGTCTCTTACGAGAATAATTTTGTACTACCAGTTACACATTTGTCGTGACCTGGATTTAAAGGTTAAGAAAGGGCGAGCGAGGTTCACCCGACCTGCTTCTAGGAAATGGGATAAAGTGGTCTAGTTTGAACGATCAGTGATTTCGACACGTGACCAAGTTTATTGTCACCTTGCTACGTGGCTGAATATCACTTAGTCTAACGGATGCGCACGATGGCACGTGAAATGGGACCGACACTTGGTTTAACCGCTTCTCAATGCCAGCTGGTACTGCCCACTCTGATGCTGTCCCATCAAATGCGACACCCGATAATATCTTCTAATTATCGCCTTCTATGTCCTGTCCGTAATATTGAGTCACGAGGAATGGCTGGTTTTGGCCTTTTTCAATTTCAGGGTGCGGCAGATTGTTATGACAACAGAGGAAATTGGTCAGGAAGAATATATTTTTATTATTTTGTTGGAAAAAAAATCAATAATACTATATATATTATTTTTATATATAATTATATATATAATAATATATTATTATATAATTAAATATTATTTTATTTTTAATTTTAATTATTTTATTAATTATAATAAATTATTATTTATATATATAATTACATATAAAAACCATATATATAATATTATTCATAAAAAATATCAATAGTAATATTTAGTAGACACATAAAGATGCTCATTCAGCATTTGGGCCAACCCGAACTCTCGTACAATGACATTATCTATACTATCACAACTTGTAATTTTGTGAATCATATTGAATCCTTGAGATATGGTAACAGGTGAGTTCATCGCCGCTTACAAAAATAAAAAATTAATTTAAATTTTATAAATATATATATATATATTTATATAATAGATCAATACTCAAAACACGAGTTAACCTATCAACTAATCACAGCGGCACAATCCAGGGGCTCATGAGTTGTGCTCCAAGTCTTGCTATTTGATAGGTTGGCACGATCTGTAAGTTAGCGAGCCTTGACTAAACATGACCCGTGCCCATAAACACCTTTATCTATTATTGAGGATAATATGACTAATAAAATAATTATTTATGAACTTTAAAATAGTAATAGTTTTAAATTAAAACAACAATTCGCATAAATATATTTTTTAAAAATTATATTAGTAATCGTACGAAAATTTTAAAAAATAATTTAATTAATTAATATCACAATTTAACAACATAAAAAAAACCTAATATATTTTAAGATGATAAATATTTTAAAAAATGTACAATAAAAATATAATATAAAACATATTAATTTAATCAAACACAAAATTAATTTATACCTAATAATATTTTAAAATATCTACGTAAAATAATATATAATAAATTTTTTTATTAATGTCAAATAAATATAATAAATATTTATATATATTAATTTTACCAATAAATATTTATGTATATTTATGAGCATCATGTATGTGCATCATTCAGCCAACGCATAAATGATCGGATGATACATAGATTTGTGTGATATATATAAATCTGTGCGATCTGGCCATTTCAATTAGATTTTCAATGGTTTTCGCGTTAAAACACCATCAAGAAGGGAGGTAGTGGGAATACTAATCGATAAGCTTCCAAAGTGGTAGTCGAATTTAGAAAAATCAAACTCTAGAAAAAAATACAATTTTTTTATTTTATATTAAAAATAAAATAACAATTTTACCCTTATAACTAACTGAAAATTTCAATGAAAATTTGATTATGAGTGAATATTTGAGTTTTTGAAACCTTATAAATAGAACTTTGAGAATGCACTTACCCTTGGGTGGGAATAAGTCTTTCCGCCAAAGTAAAAATAGTCGTGAATGGGTATAAAGAATAAATATAGGTATAGACTTTGAAAAATTGACATCTCAAGGTGATCATGTGCCGTTACAATGTTCTCCAAATTCAAAAGCTAAGATTAAAAGCCTATACATACTTATTCCTTTTATATCAACTTTTTTTATGCTCCATCTCCTTAGACTAACATATCAATTTGATTTAAAGAGGGAAAGAAGGCACTATAGAATTCTTAGCCCCAAGTTAGCAACCAACTTTATCTATATATCAATTTTATGACCAAAAATAAGCATAAATACCATCAACTGTCACGATACCATACCATGCCATTAATTCCTAACAATGATTTTTTTAATTCTAAATTAATATATTTATAAATCATTTTTAATATTATCTTGAAATTTTTATTTTATATTATTATTACAGGATCTTTGATAGGAGTTATACTCAAGCTTTTGAAAAAAATAATAATAATGTCATATATACATTTTTTTAGAATATGATTTAGGTATATAGATAATATATCATCATATAATTAAGTTTTAATTTATCTTTAATTCAAAATTATTCAATCACATAATAATACATCATCTATGTATATAAATTATGCATTAAAAGAGTATATATATAAATTTATTATTTTATAATAAAACTATATGTATATATTTTTTATATATAATTTAAATATACAATGATATATTACTATGTAATTAGATAATTTTAAATTAATTATAAAATATCAATTAATAATAAAATAAGATATAACTTATATAACTAAATTATTTATAATATATATATATATATATATATATATTACCATTAATTTTTACACAAAAGTCAAGGAAGAGGCATTGACTTTTTTACATATTTATAAAATCAGTATTGCTTAATTCGGAAGAATAAGTAATAATTTATGATTTACAATAAATAGTTGGAGTGGCATCGTCTGATATTCTATACAGATTGACATGTAATCTAGTGGTTAGTGTTATACTGGGCGTGCGGGTTCTATTTAATATCCAAAGAGACTATAAAATAATACATAATCTCAATAATTGTACCTTTTATTAAATATATTAATACACATTGGTTATTGTTAATTTATGCTTAATTATTACGAGTTCGTTCTAATCCTGATCAGGTTTCAGTAGATTACTCAATTTATTCATAAAATAATCAGGTGGACCAACATTAGGAGAAGACTTCTACGAAACTATGCAGATTCAATACATGCCTCTAATATTTTTTTATTCATATTTTCAATAAATTGAGGGTGAAATTAAAGGTGTATAATATTATTTATATTATATTTTTTTAGGGTTATTTATCTTGCCAAATAATAAAAAATTTTGGAGATTTTTTATTATCAAATTAATATAGAATGTAATTAAATAGTATGCTTCTATATATATCTAGATTAAGTTTGTTTGTTAAGTTCTAACCTAACGATTATTTTAGAATCAATTGATTAGTTGTGTTGTGAGTAAATGTTTTATTTTTCGAAAAGATTTAATGTCAATTACTTCTCTCTTTTTTTTTTTATAACCAAAAAAATTTTATTTAAATTAGATTATCTTTCGAGAATGTTTTATTTTTTAGTGTAAACGATATTGTGTCATTGTGAAAATAGGGAGAGATTGGCCACTAAAAATGGGTGGGGAATTTGAAGTTCCGATGGTGACAATAAAGAAAAAATGGAAAATGAAACAGAAAAAGATGCTTTTGAATTTTTTTTTAAATTGTGGAAAATTAAAATGATTATTGTAAAATTTTAGAGTTAATTTTATGTTAACTGACTTTAGATGTTACACTCCTTCGAAATTTAATGTTTAGATATCACCTGTTGCCTAATGGTCCTTTAAGAAGGTAGGAAAGGGTCAGGGGGTTTCAGTTAGTGATTAGTTTTCTTTTTAGAATCTGTTTTAAAAAAAGAGTAATAAAAATCAAGAGGGTCCTTAGAAATATACAAAATCAAATCAAGATTAAAGATAAACAGTCTCCTTGTATTGTATTATATAGAGGCAGAATCTATAATCTCACTTTTCCCTTTGCGTGTAAATAGTAAATAGTGCCTGTATTATTTATTGTTTACGCTACGCGCCTACTTTTAGATTCATTTTTCATTTTCCAAAAAATAGAATTTGAAGTTGCCAATCTTACACTCTATTCCATTTAAGCTAAACTGAGGAGTCTAAGAGATTTGATTCCAATACCCCATTATTTGCTGTCTCTGTTGTGGGGCAAATGATAGACAACCGATGCTAATGGCTAGAAATGTTAGGTCACAAAAATGGCAGAGGGCCACCTGCCAATGCGAAGCACGAGTCACCTATAATATATTGAAATTAATAATTTTGCTTTCATGAGGGCCATGCCTAATATAATAAATGGATGCGTTATTATTATACAATATGACTAGCAATTTAGCGATTGGTAAGGCAGAGGGGCAATTAACGCTAAACAACACAACCACCTTTTCCATTCTTTAGAAACTCATTATTTGAATTAGGGGTGGATTTAGGCCACGTCTAGTCGAGTTCAAATATATTTTGATTCGAATTTAATTAAATAAGAAATAATTTATTAAGCTAAAATTAAGTTTGGCTTGAATAAAAATTAATTCAGATTGGTTTGTTTTGAATTTAGCTCAATTTCGTTACTAGAATAAATGATTTGCATTCGTAGCTTGAATTAATTGTTTGAACTGATGGTTTAAATATATAGCTCGAGTTGATGGTTTATTGACAAAACAACATCATTTTATTCAAATAATATTTAAAATTTTTTATTCGAATCGAGTCAAACTACAAATTTGAATTGACAATTCAAATTACTAAATTCGAACTGAATCAAGCTAAGAATTCAAATTATTAATTTGAGCTATAAATCGAATCAAATTCATTATTTTATTCTAAAATTTTATACCCTGAAAATTTTTAATTCAATATTTTATAAATTTTACATACATCTGATGAATTAAAATTAAATGATTATGTTTGCTAATGTACATTAAATCTTGCATTTTATCCATGTACTTTTGCCATTGCCAATGGCAAGCTCAAATTGAATAATAAAGGAATGCGTTCAACAATAACTTTTCAGGGTTGTTAGTGGGTTGCTGGAAGAGACATTGGGCCAGTTCTTTGGGCTACACATGTCAGCCCATGGTTCTCCTTCGTCACTAACATCACTTAATTTGTGGCAACACATAAACATTAACATTCATCTTGCATCTGAGCCAGGGTGACTGAGCAATCTAGATAGTAGGCTACTCAAGCCCATCTGTACAATCTTATATATGCTTTACAGTGCTGATGTATTGATTTGGTTATCTAAATCCTATTGAATTTGTTGGGCTTTTGGGTCATGTGGAAAAACTCAAATTTGTGTAATGAAAAGGTCCACCTTATTATATTAATAAATTAGGTCAAAATAAATATTCAGCATATACTTATAAATTACACACTAAAGTCATAATAAAGAAAAGAAAAAAGAGACATAAAAACGCTATTTTAGATTTTCAATGCACATTTATGAGATATTTTATTGTTCTCTCAATTTCATTATTGAATCGCTCTGTTTTTGGACTGCTAGTAGAACACTTTTCCCTTGTATTGAATTTTATAGAGGTAGAATCTACTATCTCACTTTTCCCTTTGCGTGCACTATGCCCCTACTTTTAGATTCATTTTTCATTTTCCAAAAAATGGAATTTGAAGTTGCCAATCTTACACTCTATTCCATTTAAGCTAAATCGAGGAGTTTTAGAGGATTTGATTCCAATACCCCATTATTTGCTCTCTGTTGTGGGGCAAATGATAGACAACCGATGCTAATGGCTAGAAATGTTAGGTCACAAGAAAAGCACATTCTATATGTGAAATATATATTTTTTGCTGTTAGCTGCTTATCGTGTCATACATACATTCATATATATATACGGTTTACTGTTTGGTTTGGTTTGAAAACCGTTCAAACCGTATTTTAAAAATTTTTCAACCCAAACCAAACCGTTTTATAATCCAAACTAAACCAAACTATAATTTTCAAATGGTTCGATCCGATTTTACAGTTTGAACCAAATTATGCACACCCTAAAACATCATTGGGCATGATTGGTTTGCTTTATACTTACTAGTGCATAGCCAGCTTTATGCTATGGAGGCCCCTCTGCTATCTCAAAAGTCTAATTCGAGCATCAATATATGCTATCGGTTTTGGATTATTAAGACATAAATTATCTTAATCTTATGTTCAATAAACATTATTTTATGTGATTAATTATAAGTTAGCTTGTTATCGATCCCCTGCCAAACTAACAAGTGTTCAATGACATTAGCAAATGCACCATATTAATCATATCTCCTTGGTGAAATCTTTTCTCATGGGCTTCATTTCGGTGAATATGGTATATAATTTCTCAATTAAGATAATAATAATAATAATACATGTACCCACAAGTCCTTAGAAAACTACATTTGAAATGATGGCAGCCGAACTTCTTGTGTTTTCGTATCAAAGGCAATGGGCTGTGGGAATGGAAGCCTTGAAAACCGAAAAACTTCTTAATGTGGAACTGTTTTCCTTTCTTATTTCGTAGAATGTAATTGTGCAAGAATTACATACATAATTTAAAGTAATTTCCATGTACTCAGTTGAGAAATACATTAGTGTTTGTCTTGGTTCCTTTAGGAATCAGTTGAGAAAATGAACTATAGAAAAGAGATTAGGTTGTGTTAGAGTTAGATTAACTTTTCAATCAAGCTTTGATAGGATCCTACATCCTCTAGCTGCTCACTAATATTGACAATGAGTCCATGTTGTTGTGGAATTAGTGTAGAAACCTTGTGCCAAGATGCAACACTCCATTCTTGTACTATATCTCTTGTAGAGGTGGATTCAAGTCAAATTGGTCCAATTCGATTTCCAACTTACTCATTTGATCTTGAAATAAGTAATCATGGATTAAACTCCAGCTCAATGAATGCTTGTGATTCCCTACCAGAAACTTCAGTGCTTACATACTTAGCTGTCCTGAATAAAATGCCACCTAAGTAAAAATTAAGAGGGGTTTAGCAAACAAAAGTGAATCTTCTTTAACAAAAGTTAGTGGGGAAATATATTACTTTACCAAAATTTCAAAGATAACAAGTTTAAGGCGGAGCCTTTGCTAAGCTGGATCATATATCCCAAACTCTCAGAAAAGCATCCACTAACAGCTCTAGCATTCACGCTGAGCTTTACGAATCACAACAAAATTGATGGAAATGAAAAAGAGAGGTCTATAAGTTGCAAGAAAATGCCAGAGTAGAGCCTTTTATATTCCACTTGTTATATAAACTCTAATATAAACCAAATTAAACCTCAAACTTGACTATTTTCACTCCTGGGTCTCGTTATAACATCCAGCAAGTGATGAATTCTATCGCCGGAGATAATAATGAAAAGCATTGCATTAACTCAGAGCTTTACAAAGCTCTGATGATTGTAGAAGATGAAGAGAAGGTGATAGAATTATGCAGGAAAATCCCTGATCATGCGTTGCACATATTAACAATACATGACGACACCGTTTTACACATGGCTACTTATTCAGAGAAAGAACGTTTAGTGCTGAGGCTGCTTGATGAGTTGCCTGATTGCTATCTTGACAAAATGACCCGTCAAAATAATGCGGGAAACACTATTCTTCATAACACTCATGCTTTCTGTGTGGCTGATAAAGTGTTGAAGAAGGCGCCGGGGTTGCTGGGCATGCGCAACAACAATGGAGAGACTGCACTGTTCCGGGCTGCAAGGTATGGCACGACTGATATATTCAACTTTCTTGCTGGTAAAGTATCGGGTTATGATCAAACTACTAAGCACCCGTTTCTTCAGAGAAATGATAAAACCAATGTTCTTCACATTGCCATTCTTTCTCAGCACTTCGGTAAGTTTCATCCTTTTCTTTCTTTTATGCCATTATTCAATATTTGTCTCTCCACATCCTTTTGAGTCCTAATTGAGAATATAAAATAAGTTTCATGTTACTTTTATCTTTAGTTCAAAATCAATTAACATATATGTATTGTTTTCAAAATCATAAACGGTTTTAACCTAAATGCATGCCTGCAATTTCAGAATTGGCCCTGCAAATTGCGAAAGGATATAAGTCCTTAATTGTTGAACAAGATGTGGACGGAATGACTCCTCTTCAGCTTCTCTCATGCAAGCCTGAAGCTTTTAAACGCAAACACGAAGAAAGTTTTCTTAAGAAACTTAGCAAGTGCTGTAAGTATTTTACAATTTATTGAGGGAAAGTTACCTATTTAAAGATATGCAAGTGCAGTTGTTAACTTTATTTTTGAAAAGTTAAATGGACTTGTCGTTCGACGCGGAGAGAATTAAAGGAAAAGGAGGAGCGACAATATGAATCAGCTATGGAGCTCGCCAAGTTTCTGATTAGAAAAGATACCACGTGGGAGCATTCTCATCCTAACCAAGACGAGAGTAGGCCTAAAATTCACAGATATGGGATCTCTCCAACTCTGTTAGCCGCTGAGAAGGGAAGCAGAGAAGCGGCCGGAGCCGGAGGAGGAGACAGTGCGGAGACTCCTTTGTTTTTAGCAACCAAGTCAGGATGTATCGAGATTGTTAGAGAAATACTGAATACATACCCGCAAGCAATCGAGCATATCGATGATGAAGGACGAAATATACTGCATGTAGCCATCAAGCATCGGCAGTTAGAGATATTTGAGCTGGTAAGCAAAATGGAAGGACCGATAAGGAGGCTAGTTCGAAAGATTGACAACAATGGCAACACTATATTGCACATGACGGGGATTAAAAGAACAGATTATGTGCCTGAAAAGATGGAAGGGCCTGCATTTGTTTTGCAGAGGAATTGCTTTGGTATGAGGTGGCTTGCTTTTCTCAACTCAACGTATATATCTGGGCTTTGCTTATTTTCGTAATAAAGGTGTTTGTATGTGCAGAGGGTTCAAGAAGTGGCGATATCCCATTTTATGAATCACCGGAATAAAATGGGGTTGACTGCCGAGGGATTATTTGCTATTGCAAACAGTGAACTTCGCAATTCATCCAAAGAATGGTTAAAGCAGACAGCTGAAGGATGCTCAGTGGTGGCAGTTCTAATTGCAACCGTTGCATTTGCAGCAGCATACACGGTACCAGGAGGATCAAAGGAGACAACCGGTTTGCCCATCCTTATAAATCGACCATTTTTTGTTGTTTTCACTATATCCGACGTTATCTCTCTCACTTTCTCTTTGGCCGCCGTGGTTACATTTCTCTCGATTCTCACATCCCACTTGAGATTTGAAGACTTCAAGCACTCTCTGCCGAATAAAATGACACTAGGCTTCACGTTTCTGTTCCTTTCTGTTTGCCTGATGATGGTAGCATTTGCGGCAACGATTCTGCTGATGATTGAAAACAAGGAAAATTGGGCGAAAATCATGCTGTACACCAGCTCTTTTGTCCCAGTTGGAATCTTTGCTTTATCGTATTTCCCTCTACACAAAATAACGTCCATAACCAGAGGCTGCAAGCAATTGGGGAAGAAGGCAAGGCGGTTGATTCCTCGGAGTTTAGAAGCTTTTCTGAAGAGGATCTGCTGCTTGTCCACTGGTTCTAAAGCCCGAACCCCTGCAGGTTCTTCCGATATTCCATGAAATCCATTCCACAAGCTTCAAGTTTCTTCATTTGAAGTTAAAAAGTTTAATGTTTGCTCAATGGTGATTTGTTAAAATTACAAAGTCCGCACTTCAGATTGTTTAAGCATGATTTACTTAATTTCTTGCCCCTGATTATATGTATTATTTTATGCTATATATATATATATATATATAAAGGCGGAAGACTTATTTCCACAAGTGTAGTGAAATATATATATAAAAGCCAAAAGACTTATTTTCACCCAAAGTATAGTAAAATCCTAATATTTTATCTTTCAATTTTTAAAAATTTAAACACTTATTTATAACCAAATTTCTATTAAAAATATCATTTAAAATTAAAGGTAAAACCATCATTTATTAAAAAAATTTAAAGTTTAATTATTTTTTCTCTTTAAGTTTATAAAACTTACAATTTCTCCCATACCCAAAGTTTAAAAACTGACAAATACCCTCGTAAGGTTTGTTCCTCTTCTCTTTGGGGTTGATTCGTTATCTCTAACAGTCGGTTGTCCTCCCTCATTTCCTTATCTCTCTCTTCGATCACTCTCTTTTTCCTCTATAATTGTCTTCAATCGAAACGAAGACAACATATCTTTGTCTCAGTCGAAGACGACTAGAAAAGTAGGAGAGAGTGACTAGAGGGAGAGATAAGGTAAGAGAGAGAATGGTTAACCGTCAGAGACGATAAATAGATGTCAGAGAGAAGAGAAACAAATTTTAAGAGGGTATTTGTCAGTTTTCAAAGTTTGGATTGAAGAAAAATTGTAAGATTTTTAAACTTAGAGAAGAAATGTGATAAAACTTTAATTTTTAATTTTTTTTGTAAATAACAGTTTGATCTCTAACATTAACTCAAATTTTTAATAGAAATTTTGTTATGAATAGATATTTGAGTTTTTAAAAATTAGAAAATAAAAATTTGAGATTTCAGTATGTCTTAGGTGTGAATAAGTTTTTTGGCCATATATAAATTTTAAAGAGTTCATATTCAGAAGGAATTTATGAATTTAATGTGTTTTAATAGAAGTAAATGAGAGGCCAAATGACTCTTTCCCACCCTTCACAATGTGATCACCTATAAAGGGTAAAAAGGTCATTCCACTAAACCCTATCTATATAAACTGACTCTTGAACTCTGTCGTTTTCTCTTCGCTCTCTATTTCCTAACCCTAATCCCCAGTCTCTCATCTTTTTCCTGGCCCTGAAGAAGAAAAAATGTCGCCCAAATTTGATCCATCTTAGGTTGTGGATGTGTTCGTTCAGGTCACGGGTGGTGAGGTCCGAGCCGTCAGCTCGCTGGCTCCAAAGATTGGACTGCTCGATTTGTCCCCTAAAAAAATCAGAGAAGATGTGGTCAAAGAAACTGCCAAGGAGTGGAAGGACCTCCGTGTAACCGTCAGGCTCACCGCACAGAACCGTCAAGCTAAAGTCTCGATGGTTCCCTCTGCAGCCCCACTTGTCATCAAGGCATATTGAAGGAACCGAAGAGAGACAGGAAGAAGGCGAAAAATATCGAGCATAATGACAACATCACTCTCGATGATGTCATCGAGATTGCTAGGATTATGAGACCCAAGTCCATGGTTAAGGACCGCAGTGGGATGGTTAAGGAGATACTGGCACGTGCATCTCTGTTGGGTGTACAGTTGATGATAAGGATCCCAAGGACTTGCAATAGGAGATTACTGACGGTGACATGGAGATTACCTTTTATTGAGGTCAAGTTTAACGGTTCTTTCTTATTTTTATCATTTTGTTTTTGGTTTATGTTGGATATTGGATAAATTTGAAGACATTTTTTTGAATGAGGTAGAATAGATTATTTGATAAGGATAGTTTTAATTGGGGTTCGCATTTTTATACATATGATCTTTAATTGGTTCTTAATATCTTAGTGCTAATTGCTGATTTTGAGACAGTTATACTTAGTAGGGAGGGGTAGGGAGGGGCAGGGAGGGGATATCAATCCCCATCCCCAACCCGTCTCCATTACGGGGATAACAAATAATCCTCGTCCCTTTTCGTGAAGGAAAATCCTCTTCCCATCTCCGTGGAAAAAAATCTCCTCTCCGTCCCCATGAGAAAAAATCCTCTTCTCATCCCCTCCTCGTTCCTGCGGGAAAAAATCCCTTCCCTATATTCGTAAATATAAATTTTAATTTCTTTCTATATTTTAATAAATAAAATAAATCATATTTTTCCAGAATATTACTTATTACAAGAGCTACAAAATATTCATTGTTATTTTAGTTTAAGTACAAAATTTTTACAAAATCTAACAATATGCAATAATCAATCTTTTCATTAGTAGCTCTTTATGTTGATATCATCATTAATTATTCATATTGATACAAAACAACATTTTAATATATTTGATTAATAGTTTAAAAATTAGTAAAAACTGATAATTGATAATTCAAAAATTAGTAAAATTAAAGTTATAGTTTTAATAAATCATAATGTAAAAGTTTCTAGAACTTAATAGTTCAAAAATTATTATATTAATATATTAAATTTTGGGGGTGGGGAGGGGATGGGGTGGGGCGGGGAGGGGACGGGCGGGGACATATATATCCCCATTTTCGGCCCGTCCTCGATTACAGAGATTTTTTTTGTCTCCATCCCTGCCATTTTTTCCTTTTTTATCGGAGAATTCCCTTCCCGTTAGGGTCAGAGCCCCTAAGATCGGACCCAAATTGTCATCCCTAATACTTAGGTTTGTGATAGCTTGTCAAATTTATAAATGCTATTGCATAGTCTATCTCTGTTTACATTTTAGGGGTTTAAATGATATTAACACTATAATATATATGCTGTGAAAATTGTGAGAACTCCCTCACATTGTTAAAACAAACTCTAAAGTTTAACCACAAGTAGGGTTGGATTTGAACCGAGCCAGTTCGAGCTCGGTTCGATCGAGCCTAAAACGAGCTACCCTTAATCGAGCTCGAGCTACTCGTCAGATTTTCTAATTAAAATTTTTGATATAAAATGATGTTGTTTTTATTAATATGTATTAAAACGATGTCGTTTTGATTAATATGTATTAAAACGATGTCGTTTTGATAACAAAAAACGAGTCAAATTGAATTCAAACCGAATTTGACTTAAGCTCGATCGAGCTCGAGCTCCAGCCAACTATATATAAACCGAGCTGAGCTCGAGCTCGGCTTGACTTGAATCTAACCCTAACCACGAGTGGAAAATGTCAAACTTGAGGTGGGAAAATGTCATTCAACCCTAAACCTTTATCATCAACCAATAAATTCATGTATAAATAAAAAGTTGTTACCTAAATTTCTTCTTAATTACTTTTAAATCCATTAAAAGTGAAAATATAAGTGAAAAATATAAACATCAATTTAACCTTTGTGGCATAACCAACCTTTCTGATTTTTGTGGTTGACAGTAAATTTACTCTACAAAATTATCTTGTGGTTGGGGATTTTGTTCATTTTGGTTTGCTAATAATGCACAGACTGTATATTATCAATACTCTGTCAGAATATTTTTCAAAATAAATAGGCCAAACGACTATTTCCCACCCAAGGTATGCTGTAATGACAAGTTTCCCCCCTTTAACTATGGAAATACCAAACACCCACCCATGGCCAGTTAAATTTAACAGAACCCTAACGCCTGAAAATTTTATCTCCTTTTGCCCCCCTAAAGTTTGAAAACAAAAATTTCCCCCAGCCTAAGTTTAAGAAAATGGCAGTTTCACCCTAGGGTTTGGTTTTGAAATCTCCGGCGACCTCTCCGGCTCCGTTGCCGACGGCTTCTCCCTCCCGAAGAATCCTCTCCTTCCGGTGATCGGTTTCCTCCCATTTGGAGGCCCGATCGTCGCCGGGGAAAAGCGATGGGAGACGAAGAACTTCGTCGGGGAAGACGAAGTTCTTCGTCTTCCCAGAAGAAGACGGTTGTCTTCCCTGCGAAGCCGATCGTCTTCCCAGACGAAGACGACGGCTTCGTCTTCGTCTTCCCCGACGAAGTTCTTCGTCTCCCATCGCTTTTCCGGCGACGATCGGGCCTCCAAATGGGAGGAAACCGATCACCGGAAGGAGAGGATTCTTCGGGAGGGAGAAGCCGTCGGCAACGGAGCCGAAGAGGTCGCCGGAGATTTCAAAACCAAACCCTAGGGTGAAACTGCCATTTTCTTAAACTTAGGCTGGGGGAAATTTTTGTTTTCAAACTTTAGGGGGGCAAAAGGAGATAAAATTTTCAGGCGTTAGGGTTCTGTTAAATTTAACTGGCCATGGGTGGGTGTTTGGTATTTCCATAGTTAAAGGGGGGAAACTTGTCATTACAGCATACCTTGGGTGGGAAATAGTCGTTTGGCCAAATAAATAACATAACTATAAATTTAAGATTCACAATAGCGTCTTTTAGAAAGACAAAAAGCCTCTTGTGTCTCATTTGTCTTACTCTTATATTCTCGCTTATAATTAATTTGTTTGATAATGAAATTATCCTAACATCTTACCCATAACTCTATATTTTGTATTTTCTTTTAATACTAAAAAAAGTAAATGTAATACTTTGAAATTCTCCTAATATCTTACCCATAACCTTATGCAAGCTTGTTCAAATTCAAGTTTGAATTATTTGTCAAATTTACAAATTAAAAATTTTAATATAAAATAATATCATTTTAATCAATATGTATTAAAATGATATCATTTTAATAATAAATTTGTAAAAAACTTAAGTTCGAAATGAACTAAATTAAAATTGAATTGAGTTTAAACTTAACTTTCATGAGCTCCATGAGTTTAAATTCAAATTTTACTATACAAAATTAAATCAAATTTAAATTCAAATTTAATTAAACTCAATTTGAATCTAATTCTACTTATATAAATCTTTATTACTTTTTCTTTATTTATTTTAAGTTGCCGTTACTGATAATTTTCTGTCAATAAAGTCGCTGTCTCAATCAACTGAAAGTTATCATTAATTAATGACAACATATAATTGACAACAACTGCAGGTCGATCAAATTTGGCAACCCCATGTTGAAAAACAATGACATGTAAATCCAATATACCTACTATTAAAAATCTAAATATTTATTTATTTATTAATTTTAATTATTATAATAAAAAATAAAATTATTATTTAAAAATTTTTATTTCAATAATCTTTGATGTCATCGCTAATGTGTTCCTCTCTAACTCAATAACAAATTTCAATTTCAATTAGTTTGAATTCAAATTAAACAATAATTCCACCTAAATTAAATAGAGATTTATATTAAATTACTTAATTAAATTCAGATCAAATTAAATTTAGTATAATATAATTATGCTTTCGTTTTTAAAAAAAAATCTCACTTGTCATCTTCCCATTATCACCATTAATTGATGAATTTATTCATTAAATTTTCTTTGTACATGAGAAAACAATCCAATGATCTATGTTATAGATGTTTAATATTTTTATGTTATATATTATATGATCTTTACGATAAAGCAAGTAAATACTCTTACAGAAAATATTTTCAAAAGTATGCACATATGTACATTCACGTGAATGAAAAAAATGGAAGCAAATAAGCAAAGTCTTCTACATATTCATTATATTCTCTAGAAGATTCTATGCATTATATTCTCTACAAGTTGAATATAATGCATTATATTTATTATATTTTATACAATATTCTCTGCAAAATTCTATGCAAATATTTTTTGCGTATTACCTTTCATATATTTTATATTGTATGTTTTATGTCTCATGTCAAGACTTTCATTGTATGTTTTTTATGGATGACTTATTAAATTATTTTTCCCTATACTATTTTAATATGAGATTAACACTAACCATAATTTAGAAAATAAGATTAAGTCAGTTTAAAATTTTGTATATTTAATCTAAAAAATTTAAACTAAAAAATTTTTAAATTCACTTGATTTTATCTAACATATATATAAATTTGTTTTAAATATTTACATAAAATATCTATATATATTTTCTCTTTGTAATGTATAAAAGAAAAGAAATAATAGTGCTTTTATGTTTGGTCTTTTAAGATTGAAAATAGGGGTAATTTAAATATTCTAATACATAAAATAGTAAAAATATTTAAATTATAAAAAAATGATATAAATGTATATATATACCAAATTAGGGTAAAAAATTCAATGTGGCATTGAGGAATTACAGTCTGAAAATGTTGTTGGTGGCCCTCTTCCTTCTTTCAACTTTTGTCTTACAATCTGCTGAGGTGGCATTTTCCTGATATATGTATGCATTATTTTCTGTTTCTTTAATTTGGTGAACGAAGATATCTAAATATTATTTCAAATAGAACAAGAGGTCAGATTTCAGCATATATTGAAACCGGATAAAAACGACAGGTCGTACAGAATAGATAGTGGGTCCAAGCCATGGCCCATAAGGAAGGCTTTGTGAACAGGGAGCCCATAACTGACCGCATCTCTTTCACAGCTCTTACGTATGGACAAATCGTGAATAGGTCTATTGCCATCCAGTTGACGAGTAGCTTCTTATCCGGCGGACCAATTTAAAATCCGCCAAACTTTAACCATCACGAATCTCTTTAAACCTTTGCTATAATTTCCTGACCCTTGAAGTGTTACCAAAGGGCAAAACGGTAATGATAGTTTGGGGCAGATAAGCCGTGGCGGACGAAGAATTAAAATTTAGGCTGCGGTTAGAATAATAAAATAAATATTTATATTAATAAAATATTTATTAATCAAAACTTTTATAGTTGTCATTGATCTAATTTTATTTTTAAAAATTATTGTAAAATGATTTTATTATTAAATACTATTAAATACACCACTATTTATATAAATATCATGATTAGATCTAAATCGAATTAATTCAGTTTCAAAAATCAGTTTGATTTATCTTAACTCAAATTTATTTAATTCAAATTCAAACCAAATTCAAATAAAAAGATTTGACCTATTTTTTAAGTAGAGATAAACTCAAGTTTTGATGTTTGACTTAAATTCATAACTTTAATATGTAGTTGGAATTTATGACTTAAGTTTGATATGAATTCATGATTTGAATTGATGACTTAAATTTGTAGCTTAGATTCATAATTTAAGCTCATGATTTATTGACAAAATGACATCATTTTATCAAAATAATGGGTAAAACGATATTATTTTGTAAATGAGTCATAAACTTAAACTATAAATCTAATCCACAATTCGAACCACTGATTCGAATCATAAATTTGAACTAAACTAAATCAAACTATTTTTTTCAAGCTGATCTCAAGCCGCCTTAAATTTTGGCTTAAATAACTCAAGTCAAATTATCTTTTATTCGAATTGAACTTGAATTAAAAAATATTTAAGCTTGGTATGATTTGTATCCACCCCTATCAACAATTGAGTTATTATTCACCTATTGATAAATTTATTAAACCACAAATTATGGGTTTTTTAAAAAATTTAAGGAGGGTCAAATTTAAATTTTTCTAAATTTATAGACTTTGTTGAGAAGTTAAGAAGGGTCAAGTGACTGTCCTTGACCCTACCTAAATTCGCCAATGGCCTCATGGATCAAATATCCTATGGCTAGGTACATGACCGAGGTAGTTGACAATGCTTAGTGCCATCTCCATGAGTGTTTGTCTTGGTTCCTTTAGGAATCAATTGAGAAAATGAACCACAAAAAATAGATTAGGTTGTGTTAAAGTTAGATTAACTTTTCAATCAAGCATTGATAAGATCTTGCATCATCTAGGGTTCACTAATATTGACAATGAGTCTATGTTGTTGTGGAATTAGTATATAAACCTTGTGCTAAGATGCAACATCCCATTCTTGTACTATATCTCTCGTACAAATGAATTCGAACTAAATTAGTCTAACTCGATTTTCAATTTGATTCATTTGAGTTTGAAATAAGTAATCATGAATTAATGAATGTTTATGATTCTTTATCAAAAATTTTAATGGTTACATATTTAGCTGTACTGAATAAGATGTTACCTAAAATTTAATTATCTAAAAATTAAGAGGGGTTTGGGAAACAAAAGTTAACCTTCTATAACAAAAGATAGTGGGGGAACATATTATTTTACTAAAATTTCAAAGGTAACAAGCTAAAGACGCAGCCTTCACTAAACAGGATCACATATTCCAAACTCTCAGAAAAGCACCCACTAACAGCTCTAGCATTCACACTGAGCTGTACGAATCAAAACAAAATTGATGGAAAAGAAAGAAAGAGCTCTACAAGTTGCAAGAAAATGCCAGAGTAGGGCCTTTTATATTCCACTTGTTATATAAACGATATTAAACCTCAAACTTGACTATTTTCACTCCTGGGTCTAGTTATAACATCCAGCAAGTGATGAATTCTATCGCCGGAGATAATAATGAAAAGCATTGCATTAACTCAGAGCTTTACAATGCTCTGATGATTGTAGAAGATGAAGAGAAACATGAAGAGAAGGTGATAGAATTATGCAGGAAAAAGCCTGATCATGCGTTGCACGTATTAACAATTCATGACGACACCGTTTTACACGTGGCTACTTATTCAAAGAAAGATCATTTAGTGCTGAGGCTGCTTGATGAGTTGCCTGATTGCTATCTCCACAAAATGACCCGTCAAAATAAAGCGGGAAACACTATTCTTCATGACACTGCTAGTATCGATCCTGCTCACCGTATAGCTGATAAAGTGTTGAAGAAGGCGCCGGGGTTGCTGGGCATGCGCAACAACAATGGAGAGACTGCACTGTTCCGGGCTGCAAGGTATGGCAAGGCTAATATATTCAACTTTCTTGCAGGTAAAATATCGGGTTATGATCAAACTAGTAAGCACCCGTTTCTTCAGAGAACTGATAAAACCAATGTTCTTCACATTGCCGTTCTTTCTCAGCACTTCGGTAAGTTTCATCTTTTTCTTTCTTTTACGCCATCATTCAATATTTGTCTCTCCACATACTTTTGAGTCCTAACTAAGTATACAAAATAAGTGTCATATTACTTTATTTCTAATTCAAAACCAGTTATCGTATGTATATTCAAAAGTTTGCATAGATTCTTTTTATTGTTCTCAAATGGTGGGTTTCTTGTAGAAATAAACGGTTTTAACCTAAATGCATGCCTGCAATTTCGGAAGTGGCCCTGCAAATTGCGAAAGAATATAAGTCCTTAATTGTTGAACAAGATGTGGACGGAATGACTCCTCTTCAGCTTCTCTCATGCGAGCCTGAAGCCTTTAAACGCAAACACGAAGAAAGTTTTCTCAAGAAACTTAGCAAGTGCTGTAAGTATTTCTTAGTTTTTACAATTTATTGAAGGAAAGTTAACTATTTAAAGATATGCAAGTGCAGTTGTTAACTTTGTTTTTGAAAAGTTAAATGTACTTGTAGTTCGAGGCCAAGCTATGGAGAATCAAAGGAAAAGGAGGAGCGACAACATGAATCAGCTATGGAGCTGGCCAAGCTTCTGATTACAAAAGATACCACGTGGAAGAATTCTTATCCTATCCGAGACCAGAGTAGGCCTAAAATACACAAATATGGTATCTCTCCAACTCTCTCAGCCGCTGAGAAGGGATGCGGAGAAGCAGCCGGGGCCGGAGGAGGACACAGTGCGGAGACTCCTTTGTTTTTAGCAACCAAGTCAGGATGTATCGAGATTGTTAAAGAAATACTAAAAACGTACCCGCAAGCAATCGAGTATATCGATGATGAAGGACGAAATATATTGCATGT
Source organism: Mangifera indica (assembly GCF_011075055.1). Classification (NCBI taxonomy): domain Eukaryota; kingdom Viridiplantae; phylum Streptophyta; class Magnoliopsida; order Sapindales; family Anacardiaceae; genus Mangifera; species Mangifera indica. The sequence goes on along the minus strand of NC_058138.1, from coordinate 18,713,018 downwards.
AGCCATCAAGTATCGACAGTTGAAGATATTTAAGCTAGTAAAAAAAAAGGAAGGACCGTTGAGGAGGCTAGTTCGAAAGATTGACAACAATGGCAACACTATATTGCACATGACGGGGATTAAAGGAACAGATTATGTGCCTCTAAAGATGGAAGGGCCTGCATATTTTTTGCAGGAGGAATTGCTTTGGTATGAGGTACGCTTGCTTTTCTCAACTCAATGTGTATATCTGGGCTTTGCTTATTTTCGTAATAAAGGTTGATGTTTGTACGTACAGAGGGTTCAAGAAGTAGGGCAAGTCTCATATCATTTAATTCATTTTTAATTATATTTTATCCTTGTTGATTGAAGTTACTAAAATTACTTTTAAATATATTTAAACTTTCTTTCACAATGATTTTACGATTAAAAAATGATTCTTTTTATGATAAAACTAAGATGTTATGTCGTTTTGATACAAAAGATGATGAAAAATTAATTATATATTTTTTTTCACAAGATTGACTTAAGATTAAGACAACGTATAAATTATAAGTTTATCCTAGAAGAAGCCACTCTGCACGTGTTAGCTGTTGCATATATAAAGGGATCAGAATATGGAACCAATCAGCTTTATATTAATGGATCTTAAAACAAAGAACAAGATGCTGCCTTAAGATTAATCCTGCCACATAAGCCAACAATGAATTCTTCATCCAATTCTTCAAGTTCTAATTCATCAATGCAATCAAACTGTTGATTGTTCTTCTTCCTGCAAATAATTTATTGGAGGAATATAAAAATAAAATCTGCAAAGCAAGATTTTGCTTTACATATTCCTAACTTTGTGGAAATGCAGCCTGTAACAAGAAGCATCGACTTTCACATCACACCAAATCAATGGTAGATTTTCCAGCCATGTTTTTATATACACTCACGATATAGAGAATTTACCAAGAAACATACTATCAACCTTAATTTTCTCGCTTGCTTGGCTGCTGCCACTGATGGGTTCTACTGGAGACGATCGTGAAAAACATTTTATCAACTCAGAGCTCTACGATGCTCTGATGATCAGAGAAGATGAGAAGACGGTGATTGATCTCTGCAGAAAGATTCCCGATCATGCGTTGCACATATTGACAGTCCATGATGATTCATTACTGCATATCGCAACTTATTCCAAGAAAAGTGATTTGGTGATGAAGCTGCTTGAAGAATTGCCTGAACAGTATCTTGATAAAATGACCCGGCAAAATACAGCAGGAAACACTATCCTCCATGAGACTGCAACTAGTAACCATGCTCTTCCTATTGCAGATAAAGTATTAAAGAAAGCTCCTGGATTGCTGGGAATGAGAAACAATAATGGAGAGACTGCTCTCTTTCGTGCTGCACGATATGGGAAAGCTGACATTTTTAATTTTCTTTCTGGGAAAATCTGTAATTATGATCAAGCCAGTAAGCTACCGTTTCTTCAGAGGACTGATAAAACTACTGTTCTTCACATTGCTATTCTTTCTCAACACTTTGGTAAGGTTTTTTTTTTTTGGTCATTGATTTGGTTGAATGTGAAATTTGACTAGTGCTTTTAGAGATTATATTCACGATTGTGATGTAAATGAAAGGCTTGGCCCTGCAAATTGCTAAGGAATATAAGTTTCTAATTGGTGAGCAAGATGTAGATGGGATGACTAGTCTTCAGCTACTTTCAGTCAAGCCAGAAGCTTTTCATCGAAAACATGAAGATGGATTTCTAGAGAAACTCATCAATTATGGTAATGGAATATATCTTAATCATGTCTATTCATGAATTACTAATTGGTAACTTTGTTTGTCTTTGTTTTTGAAAAGTTAAATTTAGTTGCATTTTGAGTTCGAGACAAACCGTCCAAATGGAAAAGCAGCAATATGAATCAGCTATGGAACTTGCCAAGTTTTTAATTGAAAGAGACACTTCATGGGAGCTTACTTATCAAATCCAGGATCAGGGAGGCCTAAGATACACAAATATGGGCGTAGTAATATTGAAAAAGGAATCACAGAAGGGCCTTCTACAAATATCGCCGCCAGCCCAGCAGGATATAATGAAGCTGAAACTCCCCTGTTTTTAGCAACACAGTCGGGATGTCTGCAGATCGTTAAAGAAATACTTAAAACATACCCTCAAGCAGTGGAACATATCGATGATGAAGGACGAAATATCCTACATGTAGCCATCAAGTATCGCCAGTTAGAGATCTTTGAACTTGTGAAAGAAAAGGAAGCACCAATGCGACGGCTAGTACGAAAGATTGACAACAATGGAAACACAATATTGCACATGGTTGGTGTCAAAAGAAAAGATTTTGTGCCCGAAAAGATGGAAGGACCGGCTCTGGTTTTGCACGAAGAATTGCACTGGTATCAGGTAGGTATATATAACTTGAATTAATTAATAGCAGTACTGTGAATATCCATTTTGAGTAATGAGTACACATTTCATGTGATTGAATACACAAATGCTTTAAACCCTAAACCCTTCAAAATTATTTAATCACATAATAACATACATAAATATATAACAATTTGTGTATACAAGGTGGATATGCATCTCATTGACTAAGGTTTGAGATTTGTCTGAAAAGAATTTAATACGCGGGGTGTTTATGCAGCGAGTTAAGGACGTAAGTTTGCCGCATTTTTTGAATCACCAAAACAATATGAGGCTCACTGCAGAAGCCTTATTTGCTTCAGCAAATGTTGACCTTCGTCTCACATCCAAAGAATGGTTAAAGCACACAACAGAAGGGTGCTCATTGGTGGCAATTCTAATCGCCACCGTCGCCTTTGCGGCTGCATACACAGTACCAGGAGGTTCAAACGAGAGCACTGGGTATCCCGTTCTCATAAACGAGCCTTTCTTTGTGGTTTTTACCGTCTCAGACGTTCTCTCTTTAACATTCTCTTTGGCATCCGTGGTTATGTTTCTCTCGATTCTCACATCCCCATTTAGATTAGAAGACTTCAAGAACTCTCTTCCTAATAAAATGAATGTGGGCTTCACGTTTCTGTTCCTTTCTGTTTGCCTGATGATGGTGGCGTTTGCAGCAACGATTTTGCTCATGATAAAAAACAAGGAAAACTGGGCGAAAATCGTGCTTTACACTTGCTCTCTTATCCCTGTTGCCATCTTTTCTCTATCGTATTTTCCTGTGTATGTGGGAACATCAATAACGAGAGGCTGCAAATACTTGGCCAACAAGGGAAAACAGTTGATTCCTCGGAGTTTCCAGGCTCTACTGAAGGACAGCTCTCGCTTCTCCAAATCCTCATCTCCTTCCATTCCATATTGAAACTCCGCCATTGCTGTATCCATCACAAGCTCATCTTAATCATGTTATTACCCATGTATTGGTTTCAGTATCTCTTTTAGTCTTTGTTGTAATACGTGTATATTCAGAACTCTTTAGAATTACTATTACTATTATTATTATTTGATCAATGATTCATGAAACATCCAAATGTGAGAACAGTAAAAGGAGTTACACTGCAATAAATATTAATTTAAGTACTATTTCTGTTTTATTTTGGGACGATACACTTAACCAAAACTTATTGTTTACTTTAATTTCAATTTCGTCTCAGAATAATTATTGTAGAGAACAAAAACGAATTACTTTTTGATAACACAATTTTTAAGATGAATTTTTTACATGTTAAAAGAAAGTTTATGAAATTTATTGTACTGTGATGAAGAAACCAACCAATAAATATATACATATTAAATTTAAAAAAAAAAAAAAACTTCTAGCCATGGAGATCTGCAGTAACTTCATGAATCAGGATAATTAAGGATATGATACTGCTTTTGGCTTGGTTTTGAGCTTTCGGGGATTGAAGAGATTAGATTAAAGAAAATAAGAAAAAATAAACTTTTGTGGCCATTGAAAGGATAAACTTACGATTTTCTCTTTGCTATCTTTCTGAAACTCTTTTCCTCATTCTGCCATTTTTAAAGCTCTTTGGGATAAAAATACACATTTATTGGGTATTGATTCTCTAAATAAGTTCCTTGAAAGTACATTAAATTATTTTTTAAAGCAAATTTTATCAGGAGAAATGCTTTAGAAAAAATGTTCCAAAGGCACCTTTATTGAATTAGGAGATGCCCCTTTTCCATGCAACGTGAGTTACGTGATAAACGTCCTCCTCTCTCTCATCACTGTGCTGACGAATTATATTAATAGCATCGTGATGTCTACTTTCATAAATAATGGCTTATTATTTTTTATCTTTATCTTTTTCGTATATATCCCCTTATAGAGGATATCTAAAAGTATATATTATAAATTTTGACAAATCAATTAGTTTAATTAATATCTAATTTAAAATTATCTAGGTAGAAACCTAAAACAAAACACATGCCTCAAATATTACTTATCCTTATAGGCTCAATATTTCTGCCGTTATTATATTAACATAGGGATATATATGATCTAGTTTAATATGATTAACTAAATGAAATAATTTTAATTTTTAAATTAAATCAAATCAAACTGAAAAAAATACGGTTTGATTCGGTTTAGATTAAAGTTTAAACTTATCTAAATTATTTACTTCTAAAAATATATTATTTAATAAAATTAATTAAATTATAATTTTGTAATACATAATATAAACAACTAAAATAATTATAAATTATATGTAATATACATATTAAAAAATAAGTTTTACATTTAATTGTTTATTAAAAAATTATGTCGAATTTAATTCTATATATTTTAAAAAAATATAATTCATAATTTAGTTTGATTTGAAAATCATTTAAATAAATTAATCCAACCGTAATTTTTAAATAGATTAATCCATCTTACAATTTAAATTAAATTATAGACATCTTTATGTCAACATCGACTTTGAATATAAGACAAAATGCCTAATCAGACGCAAGAGCTTTCGCCATCTCTTATTTCCACTTTGCCTCATTCAACAACATTTTCATCAATTTAAAATGATCTTACACATTTTTCTTCCCCATAAAAACTCGAGTTCGTCAAATCAATTTAGAATTGATAGTTTGGTAGCATCATTGGGCATGACTGGTTTGCTTTATACCAGTGCATAGCTAGCTTTATGCTATGGAGGCCCCCCCGCTATGTCAAAAGTCTAATTCGAGCATCAATATATGCTATCGGTTTTGGATGATTAAGACATAAATTATCTTAATCTTATGTTCGTTAAACATGATTTTATGTGATTAATTATAAGTTAGCTTGTGATCGATCCCCTGCCAAAACTAACAAGTGTTCAATCAATGACATTAGCAAATGCACCATATTAATCATATCTCCTTGGTGAAATCTTTTTCCGTGGGCTTCATTTCGGTGAATATGGTATATAATTTCTCAATTAAGATAATAATAATAATAATAATAATAATAATAATAATAATACATGTACCCACAAGTCCTTAGAAAACTACATTTGAAAAGATGGCAGCCGAACTTCTTGTGTTTTCGTATCAAAGGCAATGGGCATTGGGAATGGAAGCCTTGAAAACCGAAAAACTTCTTAATGTAGAACTGTTTTCCTTTCTTATTTCGTAGAATGTAATTGTACAAGAATTACATACATAATTTAAAGTAATTTCCATGTGCTCAGTTGAGAAATACATTAGTGTTTGTCTTGGTTCCTTTAGGAATCAGTTGAGAAAATGAACTACAAAGAAGAGATTAGGTTGTGTTAGAGTTAGATTAACTTTTCAACCAAGCTTTGATAGGATCCTGCATCGTCTAGCTATTCACTAATATTGACAATGAGTCCATGTTGTTGTGGAATTAGTGTAGAAACCTTGTGCCAAGATGCAACACCCCATTCTTGTACTATATCTCTTGTAGAGGTGGATTCAAGTCAAATTGGTCCAACTCGATTGCCAACTTACTCATTTGATCTTGAAATAAGTAATCATAAATTAAACTTCAGCGCAATGAATGTTTGTGATTCTGTACCAGAAACTTCAGTGGTTACTTAGCTGTCCTGAATAAAATGCCATCTAAGTAAAAATTAAGAGGGGTTTAGCAAACAAAAGTGAATCTTCTTTAACAAAAGTTAGTGGGGGAATATATTACTTTACTAAAATTTCAAAGATAACAAGTTAAAGACGGAGCCTTTGCTAAGCTTCATCATATATTCCAAACTCTCAGAAAAGCATCCACTAACAGCTCTAGCATTCACACTGAGCTGTACGAATCACAACAAAATTGATGGAAATGAAAAAGAGAGGTCTATAAGTTGCAAGAAAATGCCAGAGTAGGGCCTCTTATATTCCAGTTGTTATACAAGCTCTAATATAAACCAAATTAAACCTCAAACTTGGCTATTTTCACTCCTGTTTCTAGCTATAACATCAAGCAAGTGATGTATTCTATCGCCAGGGATGATGATGAAAAGCATTGCATTAACTCAGAGCTTTACAAAGCTCTGATGATTGTAGAAGATGAAGAGAAGGTGATAGAATTATGCAGGAAAATCCCTGATCATGCGTTGCACATATTAACAATACATGACGACACCGTTTTACACATGGCTACTTATTCAAAGAAAGATCGTTTAGTGCTGAGGCTGCTTGATGAGTTGCCAGATTGCTATCTCCACAAAATGACCCGTCAAAATAATGCGGGAAACACTATTCTTCATGACACTGCTACTAGCAATCATGCTCTCCCTGTAGCTGATAAAGTGTTGAAGAAGGCGCCGGGTTTGCTGGGCATCCGCAACAACAATGGAGAGGCCGCACTGTTCCGGGCTGCAAGGTATGGCAAGACTGATATATTCAACTTTCTTGCTGGTAAAGTATCGGGTTATGATCAAACTAGTAAGCACCCGTTTCTTCAGAGAACTGATAAAACCAATGTTCTTCACATTGCCATTCTTTCTCAGCACTTCGGTAAGTTTCATCCTTTTCTTTCTTTTATGCCATTATTCAATATTTGTCTCTCCACATACTTTTGAGTCTTAATTGAGAATACAAAATAAGTTCCATGTTACTTTTATCTTTAATTCAAAATCAATTAACATATGTGTATTAAAAGTTTGTACATACTCTTTTTATTGTTTTCAAATGGTGGGTTTCTTGTAGAAATAAACGGTTTAAACCTAAATGCATGCCTGCAATTTCAGAATTGGCCCTGCAAATTGCGAAAGAATATAAGTCCTTAATTGTTGAACAAGATGTGGACGGAATGACTCCTCTTCAGCTTCTCTCATGCAAGCCTGAAGCTTTTAAACGCAAACACGAAGAAAGTTTTCTTAAGAAACTTAGTAAGTGCTGTAAGTATTTTACAATTTATTGAGGGAAAGTTAACTATTTAAAGGTATGCAAGTGCAGTTGTTAACTTTGTTTTTGAAAAGTTAAATGGACTTGTAGTTCGAAGCGGAGAGAATTAAAGGAAAAGGAGGAGCGACAATATGAATCAGCTATGGAGCTCGCCAAGTTTCTGATTAGAAAAGATACCACGTGGGAGGATTCTTATTCTATCCAAGACCAGAGTAGGCCTAAAATACACAGATATGGGATCTCTCCAACTCTCTTAGCTGCTGAGAAGGGAAGCGGAGAAGCGGCCGGAGCCGGAGGAGGAGACAGTGCGGAGACTCCTTTGTTTTTAGCAACCAAGTCAGGATGTATCGAGATTGTTAGAGAAATACTGAATACATACCTGCAAGCAATCGAGCATATCGATGATGAAGGACGAAATATATTGCATGTAGCCATCAAGTATCGGCAGTTAGAGATATTTGAGCTAGTAAGCAAAATGGAAGGACCGATAAGGAGGCTAGTTCGAAAGATTGACAACACTGGCAACACTATATTGCACATGACGGGGATTAAAAGAACAGATTATGTGCCTGAAAAGATGGAAGGGCCTGCATTTGTTTTGCAGGAGGAATTGCTTTGGTATGAGGTACGCTTGCTTTTCTCAACTCAACGTATATATCTGGGCTTTGCTTATTTTGGTAATAAAGGTGTTTGTATGGCAGAGGGTTCAAGAAGTGACGATATCCCATTTTATGAATCACCAGAATAATATGGGGTTGACTGCCGAGGGATTATTTGCTACTGCAAACAATGAACTTCGCATTTCATCCAAAGAATGGTTAAAGCACACAGCAGAAGGATGCTCAGTGGTGGCAGTTCTAATTGCAACCGTTGCATTTGCAGCAGCATACACGGTACCAGGAGGATCAAACGAGACAACCGGTTTTCCCGTCCTTATAAATCGACCATTTTTTGTTGTTTTCACTATATCCGACGTTCTCTCTCTCACTTTCTCTTTGGCCGCCGTGGTTACATTTCTCTCGATTCTCACATCCCCCTTTAGATTGGAAGACTTCAAGCACTCTCTGCCGAATAAAATGACACTAGGCTTCACGTTTCTGTTCCTTTCTGTTTGCCTGATGATGGTAGCATTTGCGGCAACGATTCTGCTGATGATTGAAAACAAGGAACATTGGGCGAAAATCATGCTGTACACCTGCTCTTTTGTCCCAGTTGGAATCTTTGCTTTATCGTATTTCCCTCTATACATAATAACGTCCATAACCAGAGGCTGCAAGCAATTGGGGAAGAAGGCAAGGCGGTTGATTCCTCGGAGTTTAGAAGCTTTTCTGAAGAGGATCTGCTGCTTGTCCACTGGTTCTAAAGCCCGAACCCCTGCAGGTTCTTCCATTATTCCATGAAATCCATTCCACAAGCTTCAAGTTTCTTCATTTGAAGTTAAAACGTTTAATGTTTGCTCAATGGTGATTTGTTAAAATTACAAAGTCCGCACTTCAGATTGTTTAAGCATGATTTACTTAATTTCTTGCCCCTGATTATATGTATTGTTTTATATATATATATATATATATATATAGAAAGACTTATTCCCACCCAAAGTATAGTGAAATTCTAATCTCGTATTTTTCAATTTTCAAAAACTTAAACACTTATATATAACCAAATTTTTATTAAAAATATCAGTTAAAATTAAAGGTAAAATTATCATTTATTAAAAAAATTTAAAGTTTAATTATTTTTTCTCCTCAAGTTTATAAAACTTACAATTTTTCCTATACCTAAAGTTTAAAAACTGACAAATACCCTTATAAGGTTTGTTCCTCTTCTCTTTGGGGATGATTCGTTATCTCTGATAGTCGGTTGTCCTCCCTCATTTCCTTATTTCTCTCTTCGATCACTCTCCTTTTCCTCTATAATTGTCTTCAATCGAAACAAAGACAACATATCTTTGTCTTAGTCGAAAACGACTAGAAAAGGAGGAGAGAGTGACTAGAGGGAGAGAGAACGGTTAACCGTCAGAGACGATAAATAGATGTTAGAGAGAAGAGAAACAAACCTTAAGAGAGTATTTGTCAGTTTTCAAAGTTTGGGTTGAGGAAAAATTGTAAGATTTCTAAACCTAGGGAGGAAATGTGATAAAACTTTAATTTTTAAAATTTTTTGTAAATAACAGTTTTACTTCTAACATTAACTCAAATTTTTAACATAAATTTCATTATGAGTAGATATTTGAGTTTTTAAAAGTTAGAGGATAAAAATTTGAGATTTCAGTATACCATTGGGTGTGAATAAGTTTTTTGGCCATATATAAATTTTAAAGAGTTCATATTCAGAAGGAATTTATGAATTTAATGTGTTTTAATAGAAGTAAATGAGAGGCCAAATGACTCTTTCCCACCCCTCACAATGTGATCACCTATAAAGGGTAAAAATGTCATTCCACTAAACCCTATCTATATAAACTGACTCTTGAACTCTGTCGTTTTCTCTTCGCTCTCTATTTCCTAACCCTAATCCCCAGTCTCTCATCTTTTTCCTGGCCCTGAAGAAGAAAAAATGTCGCCCAAATTTGATCCATCTTAGGTTGTGGATGTGTTCGTTCAGGTCACGGGTGGTGAGGTCCGAGCCGCCAGCTCGCTGGCTCCAAAGATTGGACTGCTCGATCTGTTCCCTAAAAAAATCAGAGAAGATATGGTCAAAGAAACTGCCAAGGAGTGGAAGGGCCTCCGTGTAACCGTCAGGCTCACCGCACAGAACCGTCAAGCTAAAGTCTCGGTGGTTCCCTCTGTAGCCCCACTTGTCATCAAGGCATTGAAGGAACCGAAGAGAGACAGGAAGAAGACGAAAAATATCGAGCATAATGGCAACATCACTCTCGATGATGTCATCGAGATTGCCAGGATTATGAGACCCAAGTTCATGGTTAAGGACCGCAGTGGGATGGTCAAGGAGATACTGGTACGTGCATCTCTGTTGGGTGTATAGTTGATGATAAGGATCCCAAGGACTTACAATAGGAGATTACTGACGGTGATATGGAGATTACCCTTTATTGAGGTCAAGTTTAACGGTTCTTTCTTATTGTTATCGTTTTGTTTTTGGTTTATGTTGGATTTTGGATAAATTTGAGGGCATTTCTTTGAATGAGGTAGAATAGATTATTTGATAACGATAGTTTTAACTGGGTTCGAGTTTATACCTATGATCTTTAATTGGTTCTTAATATCTTAGTGTTAATTGCTAATTTTGAGACAGTTATACTTAGGTCTGTGATAGTTTGTCAAATTTATAAATGCTATTGCATAGTCTCATCTCTGTTTACATTTTAGGGGTTTAAATGATATTAACACTATAATATATATCCTGTAAAAATTGTCGAGAACTCCCTCACATTGTTAAAACAAACTCTAAAGTTTAACCACGAGTGGAAAATGTCAAACTTGAGGTGGGAAAACGCCATTCAACCCTAAACCTTTATCATCAACCAATAAATTCGTGTATACAAAAAAAGTTGTTACCTGAATTTCCTCTTAATTACTTTTAAATCCAGTAAAAGTGAAAATATAAGTGAAAAATATTAACATCAATTTAACCTTTGTGGCATAACCAACCTTTCTGATTTTTGTGGTTGACAGTAAATTTACTCTACAAAATTATCTTGTGGTTGGGGATTTTGTTCATTTTGGTTTGCCAATAATGCACAGACTGTATATTTTTATTTATATCTAACCGATTGTGTCCAATCTATGCTGTTGTTAACAATATTTTTCTCTGCCACCGCTCAAGTTTTAGAGATACAGCATAATTGTCAATTGTCTGTATTGGTAGAGATGCTTAATAAAACTAGATTTGGTCCATAATTTTCTCACGGTTGATGCTTTTCAAGCCATAATCAACTCTATATAAAACCTGACTATTGATACCCTCTTCAATCAAACAGTTTCAACTCAATTCATCTCTGAAAGTTGTATCGTCTCTGAAATTTTTTTAAGTTTTTTTGCCACTGCCTTCAGTTATCGATTCTTCAATCTCTCTTTCTTAGGTAATAAAAGCAAGGAGGAAGAGAGAAAATTTCTATATATATATAAATGATGCCATTAAGAAGAAACATGGCAAGTAGAAAAATGGCAAAGGAACTGAGACATACAATGAAGCCCTGGATTGAGGTGGCTCCCCCGCTTTTTGATCATTTCCCATTGAAGTACTCAAATCCTCCTAAACTAGCGACCATAAAAGAAGAGAAAGCTGGAGAATTTGACGATGATGATGATGATGAGTAGTAAACTACTGAGACTGTTTTTTAAAAGTTAGGGCAGTCTTTTGTTTGACAATCATACTATTATTGTAAATATCCCTGTTCCAGAGAAGTATTTGAGGTGAATAGAGTCAGGCATTTATTCAATTTTCTTTTGGAGATGACATAGAATTATCAGACACAGATGGTCAGATCTATATTCTACTTATGTAATTTATACATAAGGCTATAGTTCATTTAACAGATACCCATCTACGTAAATACTGTATTCACATTTCTAATCTCGCTGTCTGCAGAGAAACTTGTTTGGATGAAAATTAGCCTGTTCTTGTAGTTTCAATGAAGGAATTCAGTATTTTAATGTTGGCAGTCTAAACAAGTAAATTATTAAACACATGATTAAGGGCTAACAGAATCATCAAATTTTAAACATACAAACAGGAGCCTACAGAGAATTCAGGAAAAAAGAAATATTTAATACTCTCTCGGACTACAAACAGAAACCATTGTAAAAAGCGTTTAATTACAGAGTTGAAATTTATCTGTTCATTGTTTAACCTCTAATTCTATAGTAAGGGCATCCATTTGATTGTCGAAATCTAGACTTAGTTAATCAGTTCATCTCTCGACTTAATCAGGTTTTACTGAAGCAACCCGAACACATAGATCTCAGAATAAATAAGTATTATCCATACATATCAAAAAGTTTACATAGCACTTAAACACAGGACGGCTTGTCAACATCGCTACAAGAAGCCCTAATAAGAATTCCTCCACCTTTTTTTGACTCTGCCGCAGTTAATATGGCCTGATTCTGCTTTTAAAACCAGAAAAGGACACCGACCACCCACGCGTCACATTAATACTAGGAGAAGAAGAAGAAAATTTCGATAAGAATTAAATATTTATTTTTCGAACGTTGATGCTTGACACGTGGTTCTTTTCCAGCCATAATCGAAACTCGAACAAACCAACAAAAACTAGACTCGCTCTCAGCCAGAAGATAAAAAAAGCTTCAGAAATGTAATTTAAGCAACAATGGAGGGGACATCAGTATCAAGACTTTAGATCTCTTTTATAATATTTGAAGATTAAATTATTAATTTATATAGTAATTAATTATAAGGTTGATGATTAAATTTGGAATTTCACATATTTTGTGTGATAGAGCCTGTCCTGAAAGACCATCCAAACTCTTATGATTTTTTTTGTCAAAAAAAAAAAGTAAAAATATAAAAATAAATAATATTGTTTTGGAACTTAAATTGACGGGCCCTGGAGTGACCGAGATGGTGCCAGCTGGCCTGTTCAATTGGTACATACATCACCCTATACAAAGCTGGTCCACATTCTGAGAGTGGCCGGTTTTTTTAAAACAATTTTCAAAGAAATTTAACATTAATTTCATTGGTTTTGACAATAAAACCATATAAATTCTTAAAGCACAATGCAATTTTAAAAGATCCAAGTGGTTAATTATGTCATATAAAAAAGACAATGAGAAAACTGTTGAGTGCGCCGTGAATCTTTCGCGTGCTGGAAACCTCTCACTTCAAAAGAGTCCATTAGTTTCGGAGTGATTTCAAACATAAATAACTATACTTTCAGGTTCAATAATTTTATAAGACTCAAAATCAATAATCTAGATATCAAACATGATCCATCCTCTATAATTTGGGACCTCTAAATCGATATCTATTCCTATTAAATTTGACCTATAGACATTTTATCATATTAATAATAAATAAATTTATACCGAATCTATAATTTGATAACGGTTTATATACAGACCAAAAATAGTCTTTAGCAATCATAGTTACCCATTCAACCAAGTGTCAGCAATTTAATTTTATCTATCAACAATACGGCTATCATATTATTCGATTATTTTATTTTATAATATTTTTTTAAAATAAAGATATAGAATTAATGTATACTTGAAGTAGTCATAAATATGCATTGATTGACATTTGTATCAATAATCAAATGGTATTAGACTAAACTTAATTCTACTGTAGTTTTAAATATTTTAGTTATCATTAATATCTGTCAGTAGACTTTTTAAAAATATCAATTCCTTTATTGGAGAGTAATGAGTCATCTATTAATTTACGATAAGTTTCGTATGTCTCTCGAAATAACTTATTACTATCATTATAACAATCTTTTCTCAAAAACTACGTAGATGAGTGTTAAATTATATCGATTTTTATACAAAATAATCCAATGACTTAAAATTAAAGTTACATGAAATATCGTATGTTGAATGATACGTTTTATAAATATTGAATTGATAGGTAAGTCTGATGAGTATGTTAACATAATATGCACTTATATGTTACATAAAATTATTAATAAACAATTTTGATGCAAATATTTTTTGATATGATTGATTGTTTGTAGCTTCAACAATATATTTTTGCACTCTCAAATCCTGAACTCAAAACACCCAGTCACACAATTGGATGTTGGCTTTCAAATAACAAGTCAAACTACACTCTGTTCATAATTGTACATTTACTCTGAAACTATGATGAGAACGAAACCAAAAGCATAACAGGTTGGACTGTCGGGAAATGAAATGAAAGGAAAATGAATGCTTAATTGGCACAGCCTATTATCTAATCATTGAAGACCTTTTATTAGTTTTAGGTTATCATCCAGATAAGTTTAACTGGAAAGCTGATTTCAGCCAACGAATGTGACAACACTTTTTCATTATATATTAATCCCATAAATGTGTGTGTGTGTGTGTTTTTTTTTTTTTAATCTGGATAATATAAGATAATGGGGGTTTAATTTAATCAATTAATCTGGATTAATGGATGGCGTGGTGGAGTTACAAGGATGGCCGATGACTTTTTTGGTTTTATATAGAAAAGAATCCTCAAGGATCTTAACCTTTAATTTTTTTTAAAGAGAGGTGGGCAGCTACATATAAATAAAGAAAAATTGTTTGTATTTTGAAAATTTTTTAAGCAATATTATATATATATATAGATATATATATTAATATTACATAGATAATATATTATTATATAATTAAATATTATTTTATCTTTAATTCAAAATTATTCAATAATATAATATCATATAATCTGTATACTTAAATTATATACAATATATATATATATATATATATATATATATATATATATATATATATATATATATAATTTTATTGAATTTTTTTTTACATAACATCATATATTTTCTAATCCTTGTCTTCAGGTTATTTCATAATACTTATACAGATAAATGCTTCAATTTGTTCTTTAGTAAAAATATGATCACAACCTTACATATTTATTAATATGGTTGCCAATACCCTATAATATATTATATATATTTTATGATATAATATAAATAAAAAATAATATATATCTTATGAAATATTTAATTAATACAATATAGTAAACGTATCGTATAATATAATACGTATTTTATAATATAATATATATTATCGATATAAATTGATATATTTTTTCTGAAAAAATGGAGACGTAGTATAGGTGTATAAAAATTTTTAAATTTTTAGAGATATTTAAAATATTTTTTAAAATAATAATGTGTTAATTAGAATTTTTTATTATTATTAATATTATATTATATTTTTTTAAAGGCATATTCTATGAGGCAATGCACATAATAAAAAAAATTTAAGTTTTGATATATGATATAATACACAATTAGATTATCGTATTTATATTTTTCTTTGTTTTCTGATGTATTATAAACTAAACTATAAAATTTTAACTTATATAGTTTATTCAAACAATTTCGATTTTGCTTAATAAAAATATAATAAGCATTATAATCAGGAAAAATCAAGAAATATGCTACAATATATATCTTTGACTTTTGTTCTTTACATTTCTAGTCAGGTCGCTCCGATTCAATTGAGATTTAAGCAAGCAAGGCTGTAATTATAGTTGATCCTTTTTGCTTCTTTTCATGTGTTCTCTTACCGTTAATCAATAGTTCACTAAACTTCTCACACGTTCTAGAGTGGTAGGTATATATAGACAATCCCACCAAATTTTCTAGTATTATTTTTTAATAACAAAAATCTTATTTAAATTTAATTATTATTTTTATAATTAAATTAATTATATTAAATAAAATAAATTTTAGGTTTAATAATTGAATTTACCACCACTAAAATACTAAAGATTTTTCCAGTGTTGTCTTTTTTGTTTTTGGGATGATTGAATAGCCGTTGCAAACATTTGCCATGTGAATTTACACTGGAACGTTTGAGTTTGGTATGAAGAAGAAACTTCTAGGAGACGTTGAGCTATAATGGTGGGACCTTCAACAAAAGATAATTAAAATCAAAGGTTATGGACGGCTCATATTTATCTGATTAATTTATGAAAATTACGTCATCATACACATACTCTATTAATAATTGTCTCTCACTCACTTCAATAAATAACCCTCTAAGGGCCTTCTCGATTCACAATTTTACACTGTGTAATCTGCAAGAGAGATTCTTTCCCTAGCTTTTTCTTTCTTGGTCATTTAGTAGTTGCAGATAAACGATGGCGAAAGACATTGAAGTGGCTGAGCAAGGGGAGTACTCAGCAAAGGATTACCATGACCCACCTCCGGCACCGTTGATCGACGCGGAAGAGTTCACCAAGTGGTCGTTTTACAGAGCTGTTATTGCTGAGTTCATTGCAACTCTGCTCTTCCTTTACATTACAGTCTTGACTGTGATTGGCTACAAGAGCCAGACTGACGAGAATTTGCACACTGATCAGTGTGGAGGAGTCGGCGTTCTTGGTATCGCTTGGGCCTTCGGTGGCATGATTTTCATTCTTGTTTACTGCACCGCTGGTATTTCTGGTGAGTTTAACTTCCAGTTCTAACACAACACTATGCTACCTTCTAAAAGAAACGAACAAAATTGACCTTTTCGTTTGGTTGCCGAGAAAACGAAAGAAATTATGGTTTTCCCTGTATTTTCTTCTATTTTACTCTTGGAGTTTTGTCTCTTTAGACAAATTCAACCATGGAAACTGTATTTTGACTGCCAAAACGTATTCTATTTCTTCTGGGTTCAAGCTTTCTGACCAGAAAAAAAAATATCTGAAATAAATAAGCTTAAAAAGATTTTCGTTTGAATTTTTCATGTTTCAGCGTAAAAATAAGCGTGTATGACTATCAATTATGTATATGTTGGTCTTAATATTCGCCGCAAAGTTGAAATATAATTTTTTCTAACTCAGTGACGAAGTATAATTGTAACTATGCACAGGAGGACACATCAACCCGGCTGTGACATTCGGGTTGTTTTTGGCTCGCAAGGTGTCACTCGTCCGGGCACTGTTGTACATGGTGGCTCAGTGCCTGGGAGCAATCTGCGGTTGTGGTTTGGTCAAGGCATTCCAGAAGGCATACTACAACAGGTATGGAGGCGGAGCCAACGAGCTCGCCGCCGGCTACAACAAGGGCACTGGATTGGGAGCTGAAATCATTGGAACATTTGTTCTTGTTTACACTGTCTTCTCCGCCACTGATCCCAAGAGGAATGCTAGAGACTCCCATGTTCCTGTAAGTAGTTCATCATATTAATTAGAAATTTCAGAATAACAAATATATATTTCGGAAAAAAAAATATTAGAACCTTTGAGAAGATAAGGGCTTTAAAGTGAAATAATAATTTTTAGCATTTTACATATTTTCAAAGTATAATATTAGTTATGCTTTTTATTTGTCAACTTGTATTTGATTTTTGTTTAGGTATTGGTCGTTTTCTTGATGACTTTGCCTCTTTTTTTCTTCCCAAGCCATTGATTTGTGGGGTGACTATACACAGTTACCACGAAGATCTTTTTTTTTAACATGAATGAAAAAGAATATAAATGTTTTTAACATTATAATCTCAGCCTATGGTATCAGATAGATTCAATGAATATATATCATATTTGATTTATCTTTTATGTATGAAAAATCAAGGTTTTGGCACCACTCCCCATTGGGTTTGCTGTGTTCATGGTTCACTTGGCCACAATCCCCATCACCGGCACCGGCATCAACCCTGCTAGGAGTTTCGGAGCTGCTGTGATTTATAACAAGGACAAAGCCTGGGATGACCAAGTAATTGTTATATTCAAATTTATTTTTCTTATAAGCCTATCATCATAATATTTATATGATACTAATATTATTGCTTCATTTTATTAATGTTCAGTGGATATTCTGGGTTGGACCCTTCATTGGAGCTGCCATTGCTGCATTCTACCACCAATACATTCTTAGAGCAGCAGCCATTAAGGCACTTGGATCCTTCAGGAGCAATGCCTAAATGAATATTCTAAGATCATGGTGTTTCTTAAAATAACATTATGAGGAGTGCAAATATGTGTTGAGAGTCCTTTAAGCCAACCTCTCTTGCCTAATTTATTGGGATTAAAGGGATAAACTAGAGGACCATTGAATTGTAGATAATTGTGCCTGTGTGTTTGGAGGGTTTATTTTGTATCCCTTTTGAATGGGTGTTGCTTTGGGGGGTACTTAAGTGGTGGTGTTATTTTATTTGTCCTTTTCTCTCTTTTTTCTTTTATTTGAAAATGGTGTATTTATGTTAATGTTCTACCCGAGTCTAGTAAATAATTCTCTCTATAGTCACAATATCCTTCTGTTACTTGAAAAATTACTATTTTAATAAATTATTATCATTATATATCCAAAATTTAAGCTTACTTAGCCATCACTATAAGATAATTATCGCTTAAGAAAATGTGTTTTATGGTAAAGTTTGTTGATACGTCCTTTCAGTTGAAAATGACTAATTGAATGAATACAAAACAAACACACAAATATGCTTGTGGCGAGAAGAAGAGATGACGACACAAAACGAAACCCTCAAAACAGAAGCTTGAAATAAGCTAATTGTATTTCATAGAATTGGGTTTTCAAATCTATGTGCTAGTTAAAAAATGGCCTCATTCTAGGCATTCTTGTCCTCTTTATAAGCAATATTTGTAAAGAGGGCATCGATCAGAGGGCTCATTATTATGACCAAATGAGAATAGATGAGTTGGCTTTGTAGTGGTGGTTCTCAAAACAGAGATGATGCAAAATTGATTTTTTATCAAATACTATAGAGTTGGTAAGGAGGACAAAAGAAAAACAATAAGTTAAGCTTATAGAGCCTTGAGATTCCTTGCTTTATAAAAGGTGGAAATAATGAGTAGAATTATCTACCTTATCTTGTCCTTAACTTATGGCTTCCAGGTCATTTTCCTGAGGCTGGGTGGGTGAGGTTTAGCTCTTTGATGATGCATATTTTGGCTTAAATTAATAGAGAAGGTAATGGCTTTGTCATAAGATAGAAGATATGCTTGGCTATTCATGTTTCTCTTATCTCTTTGTAAGAATCAATCTTATGCACAAAGTAATATTCCAACCCATCAAATTATGAAAATTTGTTTTATTCTGGCTCCTTGATTAACAAGAGGAAAATCATATCAAGCATGTTGATTTGACACTTCCTCTTCTTTCTAATTTCATGTTCTGTAATTATGGATTTAGTGATCTTATCAAATTCCCAGATATCCTAATTTTACTTTACATTGAGTTAATTTGCATTATTGTGTCTCTATCTTTTCTTTTTGGTTGAACATCCTTGTTTAACCTTTGATCTAAACAGCTATATCCAATTAGAAGTTATAAAAAATCCATAATAATTAGTTGAGAACTAAAATTATATATATAAATAAATTATACAAATTTATCTGGACAAACTAAGATAACAGTTTGTGATTGAAATTGTTTAGTTTTTTTTTTTACTTCAAAATTATTAATCAAATACTATTATTTCAGTTTTTATAATTTATTTGTATATATAATATTACTTTTCACTGCAATATAATAGTGAAGGGCATGGAATCAATCCTGTATCTAAAGTTCAGTCAGCACTGAAATTCTTGAGAAATGTTACAGTACATTTCATGACTTTTTTGCCACAAACAATCCTTATTCTTGAACTCCTTAAGGTCAAAAAGCTTGATTAATTATAGCTTGTGTTTGCCATTAATACAATTCTTTGTTCCCTTGTCAACATCCATGGCCCCGTTTTGTTTTCCATCCTCACAATAATAATAAAACTAGACTTTAAAGGAGTAAACATCTGGCTCCTAATCCCCACCAAGTTAATGAAGAACTTCTTGGTCACAATTGGGAGAACTATACTTCTGCACTTTCTATGTCCTTAGGGGTATGGAAAAAATTTAGAAAATATATATTAAAACGAATAAAAACAAAGTTTCTAGAACCAACAATCAGTTTTTGACTCATTAATTAAAACGGGGTTTACATAAGTTTAAAATTCTCTAATCTAAACAACTAATTTTTAAGGCATGGTCTTTTTAATATCCACATTATTCTTGAGCTACAAAGGCCCATCACTAATTCACCATGTTTTAAAGATGTTTAGATTTATCGTCCCAAAACCAAAATTGCAAGCTCAACCCCGGCCCATCACCTTGGTGTTATCAAAGGTCAACAAAGTCCAATGCCCCTGTAAGTAAATAACAAAAATTTGAATGTAAAGCCAAATGGTGGAAATGGCTTGTACAAATATTTCAAGAAGGATAGCTCACAACCCAGTAATTGTAATTCTTTAATACATGTAAGCAAGTCTTGTGAGCTGAGAGGTGGAAGAAATGTGGAAACATGTGAAGCCCTAAAGCCCATTTACCTCAAACAAGGATCTTGTGCGCCAGTTTAATGGGAAATCACAGGCGAAAGTCACCATCACAATTCAGAACAAACTGAGAAACTTAAACAACAAGTGTGATAGGCAAAGGTAAACAGCGTGAAGGAATGGCATGATTTTTAATATTAGAGTGGAGAGAAGAAAGAGAGCATTGATTTCAAGGGCAGCATGCTCCATCACACCTCTTCTGCAATAATAATATTGAACTTGAAGGCCACCATTATAATTACACACATCAAATGTGTTAAATTATTATCTCTAATGTATCCCCTTTACTGATCCTCCAAGCTAAGAAATCCCCCATGCTTCCATATTACTTTAACAACAATTCATATCTTATAATTTGCCTCTGTCATTACTCCTTAGGGTTATATTATTAACAATATAAGCCACAGCCTCACAGGTTTATTCAAGTTCATGTTATGTTTTTATGTATAAATGATGAGATAAAGAATATAATTTTCCACTCATTTAGATGGATAATTTTTTTGTTTTGCAGAAGTGGCTCACATGTGATAAACCATGAAGCATCATTCGTAATGATCCACACAATGGGGATTTATACTTAATTATGATTAATGAAGTAATAGCTCTGCTCTTGTGTGTTTGAGAAGGCACTCTAACTAAAGAGTGAAGACATGATTTCACAGGCCACATGGTTAAGTTTATGAAAATGTGAGTGACAGATATATCCTCTTTATTCTTTAACTTTTCTACTGTCCTTCACCTAGTTGCAAAATGTGTTGATATGGATCACAGGGAAATGATAGAATAAGAATTAAGATATAGTAAACTCAACATTATTCATCAATTGACAACTCAAATCTAACAATGAAAATATAAAGACTTCTAAAAGATTATTTATTCTAAAGGTGGAATGTATTATTTTTTTACCAAAATATTAATAGAATAATAATTTGTCACATTTTAAATTGGAAAAATTAATTGAATCGTCTATTTGTTAAATTTATTACTAAATTATGTTTTTATTAATTTAGTGAAAAAACAACAACATTTTCTATTTAACTAGAGTTAAATTATAATTTGTCCTAAAAAATTATAAATTTTATTATTCACCTATAATTGTAAAAAGTTGTTAGCTGAATTGAAATTTTATACATTTCTATTAGCGATAATTCTTTTTTTGTTATTGTCACTCTTGTATTGTTATCACTTTTGATCTAAAATTACTAAATTTTGTTCAAATATGTTATTTCTTACTTAGATTTGTCACTTCTTTTCTATTTTTTTTCTTTTTCACCTAAATATTCTTTTTTTTTTCCATCAAGCAAGTCCATAACGTTTTCCCTCTCACTCTCCTCCTCCTTCCCCTTCCCCTTCTTCATCTTTTTCTCCTCTTCCTTTCCCTCCAACTCATCAACTTTTGCCTCTTCCTTGCCTTCTCCTTCGTCTATATCTCATCTATCTCAATTACCCATATCGCCTCCACTATCTTCCCTCCCTCTTTAGACCCATGGCACCCATGGGCACAACCATCTTCTCATCTCCAAAACAATCTAGACAATGCCAAAAAATGAGAAAGGAGAAAAATGAAAAAAAAATTGAGGGAAAAAAAAAAATATATAAAATAATTAGAGTCAAATGAATTTATTTATAATATTAGGGGTGTAAGTGATACAGTTTTTCTTATATTGTGGATAAGGTGAAAAAATACCCTTAGAGTATTAAAACAGACATCTAATTTTAAAGAGATGAATGATAAAATAGAATTTTTAAACTTAAAAGACAGAAAAGTATTATTTCATGAAAGTTTGGGTGGGAAAGAGTAATTTCACCTTTATCTAAACTTACGGCGCTCTTAAAATAGGATAGCTTATAGAGGGCAATTGAAAGAATCCAATAGAATTCAACCCAAGATGGCAAAGAAATAATTAATTCCCATCATCTTGTTCTATACTTTTCTAACAATCTTTCACATCACCAAAATTCTATCCCAAGCAACGACCACTTCCCAATCCACTATATAACTCATTTCATGCCTACAAAAATATTTCATACAAAGCAACTTTTGCTTCACCTCTAAAGTCATTCAGGGGAAAAGCAAGTGAAAAAACTATGAGTCAACTAACTTCCCTTTTCCTCTTCTTCTCAGCTTCTCTAGCCATTCTCTCCATAGCCAGAGCTCAAGATAGAGCTCCACATGGCCTGGTTTATGAAAACCCCATAACTTTCCCACCTTCAGCAGTTGAATTCTTTCATCCAAAAACTCAAAAACCTGAAACCTTTAACCCCTGCGCTACATCCAGTTGCTCTCCATTACCATTAGCTGCTCAAGTGGAGGCAACCAAAGCGCATGAAAGCGAAAGCTCAAGATTTCCCAACCATGGAAGCAGAGTTGGTGCTAGCATTGTGTTTGGTTGTGTATTTTTAGCTATTTACCAACTGGGTGTTTAATATGTACGGAGAGTTCTGTTAATTTCGCAAGTTCAGTCACAAGTATAAGGTTTTAATGGTAGTTAGATGAAGCCTCACTGAGTCCTCCTCCATCTTCTGTATTCTAATCCATTTCTTCTTTTACGCTATTTACTGTTTTTTGTAAGTGGGTTATGGAATATATGTTTCTATGAATTCATCAGTGATTGGTTGTATCCTACTTAAATATTATGTAAGTGTTAAAGGGTGATTGATGTATCAATTTGTGAGGGTGGGGGAAGGGGAATTCAACATTATGATTGCAAGCAATGAGGCAGAGAGGAGAGACAAGAAAACTGTAGGTCCTGCGAGTCAACAAAAAATAATTTTTATATGTTTAAACAGCTGTCATTTTAACGTTGAAGATACAAAATGATTATAAGAGAGATACTCTCTGATGGTAATTATGGCAATAAAAACCAATTATAATGTGGCCACGAATTGAGCAAAATCTACTGCAACCTACAAGTTGAAGAGAGAAACAATCTTGACCAGAATACCATGAGCTACCAGTTTAAAGTGGTTGAACGATACAACAGTTGCGCCAAGATTTGTGCCCAGAAGTGTTTTCGGTACTCAGGGATTTATCATAATTTTTAATTAAAATTTTATGTTGAAAAAAAAAAAAAAAGCTTTGTTTCAGTTGTAAAAAGGACAAACCCCACGACATCAAATGCTTACCTGCTAAATCACATTGATGTATATATTATGGCCTAAGACTGTAAAAGCGGAACCCCTTTATTTGGTGGAACTGGTCTAACTCCTGTAATACCACCAAATGCATCACCTGCCAAGCCAAATGTAAACTGAAAATGTGATTTTATTGGAACAGATTACTTGGTATAACCAATATTTCACTTCTTTTATTGCTATTGTATTGTAGCACGTGCTTCATCTAAGTATGAAAGAAAACATATAGAGGTGTTTGTACATATTCATTTGGTCTCATTTGAAAAGGGACTTTTGATTGGTTAGGACCAGTTTAGGGTGCAGAAACCCAAGTGTAGACCTAATCCGGGGACACTCCCACAACCGTCCATTTCTGCATCAGCCTATAACATTTTGCAGGCATTCCAGGCAGGAATCAGGATCCAACAAAAAACTTTAGCTACGTGTTAAAGAGACTTCAATATTTAATTTCTTGCACTAAATCAACAACTAAGAGACTTCAATATTTGATCTCATAGAAAAAAAAAAGTTTCACAGTAAACTAACAAAAAAATATCCTACCCGTTTCTGCTTTCTATTGTGAATTAGGTTCTGTGCATGTCCAATCAATTTTATATACAGTTGATAACAATAAGTGGCACCAATATCAAAATAATGAGTTAAAACCAAGATATTTTATTATAAGAGTTGTTAAACATGATCCACACTCAGGACAGATGCATGTCAGTCATATCCAAAAAAATGCAACAAGAGGCAGATCCCGAGCAAGTCACTACATGTATAAATGTCACAAAATAATAGAGACATCCACACAGTGGTAGTGAATTTACTCTAACAACACTACCATTTTCGTGAACTAAGAGATGCAATCACAGGTCCAAAAGTTTGGTCTACCGTCTTGTTCCATATGTGTGCAAACTCTGTGTGCGTTTTCTTTGCAAATATGGGCTCCCTTGTCTGGCAGAAAGTCAAAGTAAAAGCTATTAGAACATAATACACTACAAATGTGGATTTAACTTATAAAGGAAAATTCTAGCTGTCCTGCATCTATTGTGATAATTATGATCACGTCATTACATATCTACCATGGAGTTAACTCTCGGATGATATTAAACATTGATTGAAACATCGATTTCATATTTGATGAATGTTTGCATCACATGCAACTTTGCACTATAATGCAAACATCCAACAAATACTCTTTATTAAAAGATATTGACAGGGCAAAAAAAAAGGCAGAGGATACAATTTAAAACATAAATCTAGCAGGAAGATTTTACTCAAATGCACCAATCTGGTCTCCCCTCATTTATACATATTTCACTTCACAGCATTAAGTCAATTGCCTCATCTAAAACTGATTGATTGTCTGACGGAAAAGTACAAAACCACCCCATTCCATCTATCACTTTTAGGTCATCTCATGGATGCCCAATTTTTCACTGATGAAAATTATCATGTCACTCAAAACTTTTCTGTTCAGTCAAGTGCAGATTCGCCACCCACCACCACAAAAAGATATCTACAACATATAAGGCACAAAACAAAATGTCCTATTGCTAAGCCATAAATTGTGCAAAATCCCTTGTGATAACCCAAAACCAACAAAACCAATTAAGCTGCACCCACATATCCGATGGATAGGACTTAAATACTCCAACCAATGATATATATAGTCTATTATATGAAGAATTATAACATACTGATAATTTCAAATACATTCTCCTCTGTTACAACCTAAAAATCCTCTATTTTCTTAGTGGGACTCGAACAGAAGATGGTAAAAATAAATCAATTATCACGCAAAAGTTGCAAATTAATATTTTTAGGGTTTGAGGAAAAAAAACCAAGACATACAAAAATGTACCTTGGAGTTGGAACCAAATTGAGATTGATCATCGGCAATGGATTTATAGATGCGTTTGCGTTGCTCAAAAACAATTACTCCAGTAGCTGCACATCCAAGTAGTGCACCGAGCAATCGCTCCTGCATTTCCGACGATGAAAACAAGATCAAAATTAATAACGCATTACAAGAATAAAATGTCTCAGTTCAATTAAAGACCCAAAAAAGACTAATAATCAATTGAAGAGACTGATGATGAAAGAACAGAGATTCACCTGAACGAGAATGCTAATCATGATTTAACCAGTTTTGCCGTTAAAATTTTGGGAAGAGAATCGAATATTTCGTGGGGGTGGAGTTCGGGAAGGTGGCAGAGCCAGAGCTGGCCTAAGACTTTGGGCTCACTTTTGGCCCATTTCCTCTCCATATTTCTATTTTCTCCGGCGATCCGAGACACCCGCTTATGTAATTCGGAATTTTTTAACCATATCATTCTATTTTTTTTAAATATATTTTTATTTTGATAATTTTAACTTTGAGATGTAATAATTTTTAAATAAATTTATTTTATATTTTATAATTTATTTTTTATCCTTAATTCTTATATAAATCTTAAATCTAATTTTTCTAAATCATTGAAACATTTTTTGTATATTATATAATTTGTTGTTCAACGAAAATATATTATAAAATTATGAAGAAAAACTTCACACAATAGGATGAATCATGAATGTGCATTAAAAAAAAAAAGGTAAATTTCAAGTTTGAAATTGAGAAAATAGGGTATGAATAGAAAACCTAATTAAAAAAATCGGGAGATGTAATAAAATACCCTTTAATTATGTTTGAAAATAGGAAAATTGATGTAATAAAAACCCTAATTAAACGTGATGAAGCATTGCTATAAATATATTAATGAAAATTACGTATATTTATTTTGAACAGAGTAATATGTACATATTTGATATGTGATATCATTTGATTGAGTGATTTTAAATTTGGGATAAAATGATATTTAACATATGATAACACATATAAGTATATTAATTTTTATTTAAAATGAATATATATAATATTACTCTAATATATTTGTTAAGGTCTATTAAGAATTGACCAAATTATGTGAATAAAAAGCAAAGCATGTCCAATTAATCATCATGAATAATCTCTCGCAGTTGAATATATGCATGCTACAATTTGTAGTGCTAGAACAATACATTTAATATTCCAGTTGGGTGGAGCCACAGTCCTGACTTCTTAAACCATTCTACATTTTGAATTCATATCGAAGTCTACTATACTTGTTTAGATGCTGAAGAATAAAATCAAGTGCAATCTCTTTTGTCAGAATGAGGATAGAGGGAGCTAATCTGTTTGAATTCCAATTTGATAGGTGTAATGGCATGGTGTGGTTGCATGTGAGCCCCCTGTAAAGTGCCGACGCCTCCAACGAAAACACACCCTCTCTTCTCATGTGAATGTGAATGTCACAGGACAGCTACCAACTTTGCAAATGAAATGGCCCTTGTCTCTTTGCCTCGCTCCAGACAAATACTTGGGAGGAATCAAGAGCAGAGCGTCCTGATTAGGACGTTTCATGTTGACCCCCACACCAATACCATCTACTCTCTGTTTTGTTTTTTCACTTTTCTTTCTAAACACAAACACAAACACCTCATCTTTGGATAATTTCAGTTGCAACATTATTAATTCAAATTGATTAAACTTATGAATAAGATATATGGGTTGTTTTGGAAAATCACTGACCACAAGTTTTGAGGGAAATGGTCCAGGAGATGTGGCTATATGGTCATTAGAAAAGACAGTCTTTGAGTCTCATCGCATGTGAAGAAGAAGAGAAAATCAAACTACATCTTGGAGAGCTGTTGTTGGTTTACCCATATGAACAATCGGTCCCACTCTGAAAGATTGTATGTGCATTAAATGTTGGTACTTTCTTTAGCTGCTTTTTTAGAAGTTTTGGTTCTTCAAGGTATACCTACAAGGGAGGCATCAGCCTCTGGGAACTGTAAAAAGTCACTCCACATTTTCTTTAATTGATGATGCTTTTCCTTGACAGCTTTCTGTCTTTCTCTTGAATTATTTATATTGCAGCGCAGTGAGTGGTTAGTTACATGCTGGTCTCAGTATATCATCCATATTGGTAACTTTCTCCTTTAAACTGTTTGATATAATTCATTACTTTCGGGTTGCATTTTTTTTTTTCTTGAGCCATTTTCCGGGATTTATAGTTCTCTACTTAAGCTGTAAAATCCCAAAAAGCTTTTTAGTTTTAAACCAAATAATGTTCAGAATCCTGTGCAAAAGGTCTGGCTAGATTCTCTCCAGTTCTATTATTGCTTTACAGTAAAACTTTTGACACTAAAGTTTCAAGCTTCACAGGATATGTATTTGAGTGTCGGTCCTAGTGATTATTAAGTTACATTGCTAAAATGTTTTCAGTAGAGGATTTTTTTTCCTTTTTGGTCACAAAACTTTAAACTTCTCATAAGACACAAATTATTCATATGGTGTTGCAGGCCATTAGCTTTATGCTATTGGGTATTCTTTGGGATTTGGGATTTGATTTTTCCACCAAATAAGACTTTTGTGGTGTTTTAGGCTTTTAGCCATCAAGAAAACCCGAGATGCCTCTGTTCTTTTCAATAAAGACAGCATCTTTTGTGTCCTCTGCAGTTATCTTTTCTACTAGCTTAGCTGTATTTCTGGACAAGAAAGGCATGATTCAATCAGTTTGGGGCATAATGTCGTCAAATTGTTAATCAATTGTTACTTTCCCAATACTTACCCAGCTAATACTAGTTAGAATCTCTCCATAATGAAATACAGATTTGTGCTGTATGAATTCCATTATTCTTCGTAATTTACACAGAAGGATTTCCAGTTTCTGCTCTAATTGTTAGTGGATCTCAATGCCATTGTTTAGAAGTTCAATTGATTTCTGTTTCTGCCTTGGAGACGCAAGTTTATAATCATGTTGCATTTATGTTCATTTTGGTTGAAATGCTTGCATATCATCACATGAAGTCATTTAACATTCTGTAAAAGAAAACCTCTTTTGATAATTCATTGCATGATTTTCTATTTGAAATACTGGTGGCTACTTTTTTTTGTTACTTTTTATTCATTAGTTAATAAACAACTAAATCATTTTATTTGTTGAATTTAATCAGGGACTCGGTGATTTCTTTGAGATTTGATGGTCACAGACTCTTGGCGATTCAATGGGTTGATGGTTTTTTGACAATGCGCTTGCTCTGGTGGCAACAACTGCCACTGCTTATCTTCATTCAACTCTTACATCCCAGTAGTATAAACCACAATACCTATGGTATGACTTATCTATTCTCTCTCCCTAGCATAAACCACAAAATCTATGGTTTGCCTCATTTTCTTTCCCTCTAATTTTGTTTTTTGTTTTTTTGTTCTCTCAATTGCATAGATTTAGATGAAACCCTAGTCAGAACTCTTTCTAAAAGATCACAGTTCCGCTTAATTAAAATATAAAAGTATATGATGCAGCATCTCCTTGTCACTGCTAGCTTAGCATATTTGAATTCTTAAAACATTTTAAATGGGTGACACCATTTTTTAGTTGATTTGCTTTACAGGCTATTGATATGGCAACAATTTCCTGAGTGCCATATGTGGAACATACAGGTTCCTTTAGTTGGTTTATTCACTCCAATGAACCAGATTTGCCTTCAAATTTATTTCTGGTTAAGCATTCTTGAGTTCTGAAATAGCCTTGCATACTAAGTTTTTTGGTCCTTCTGGCTTCTGCTGCAGCTGAAGCTTTACTTGCTTGCAAGAGTGCGCTCGACAGTCCTGGACAATCAAGTGATAAGATTGAAAGGTATCCATGCATAAGACAACGGACATGTCTAAGCTGTCATAAAGCAATAAAAGCAGGTGTTGTTTCTTTGTAAGCTCTCTCTCACCCCCTCTTGTGTGAAAGTGGTGCCCATTCTTCCTATATGCTCCTGTAATATATTTGCTTAAAGTGTTTCTCACAACAATAATGGCCAGAGTAAGCTAGAGCATAATCAATAGGATACGGATGATTAATATAAATCAGAAAGAACTAAATTAATAGCCTAGGATTTTATACTTTCAAAGGATTCCTGAAATCTGTGCACTTCATTTTGCTCCAAATTTCTTTCCTCAAACTCTTCAATTCAATTTCAAGACAAGCATCATGTATCAAGAAACAGGAGGATAGCAGCTTCATTAGATGGAAACAGTGTTCCAACACTGACACCTTTACAACAAGATAATGTTAAGAAACCGAGGAAACAGAGAGTAGCTGCCATAGTTGGTGGAATTGGCGCAGCTCTGATTGTTGTGTGCTTCATGGTGCTTGTGTACATCTGTTTGATGCGTATTAAAAGATCAATAAGGCGAACATCTGAGGCAGAATCTTCTGTGCCATCTCCTTCTGGTAAGCTAACCTTTGTTATTATACAACAAAATAGGATCCTAATAATGAATTTCTCAATTGATTGGTATGGAAGAGTGAAATGAAATGATGTTTCTTCAGCATATGCTTGCAGATAATATTAGCTTCCTTATAAAAATATCAGTACTAATCTAGCTACTTGGTTATAGTGTTAATAGAATTTCCTCCTATTTAACCCATTTCCATCCACAGCTGAGATGGAAAGAACATACCCATATGCTGGTGCTGTCTCTCCTAATGGCATGCGAAATTTAAGGCAGTTAGCTATCTTGGAGCTGAAACATGCCACAAACAATTTCAGTGACAGTAACATCATAGGTGAAGATTCATTTGGTGTAGTTTATATGGGATTGCTTCAAGATGGTTCAATGGTGGCAATCAAGAGACATTTACATACCCCAACCCAAAATTTTGTTCATGAGGTAAACCCTCCACTCTGTGGAAGGTTTTTTTATCTGGCTTTTGGATCATTGAGTAATTAATACTTCCACTGCTTGAATTAAGCTATTCAGACAGTTTCAGTGCTTGTTTAGCTGTATGATTATTTGAACTATCACTGTTTTTGTGGCAGAATTTACAAGCATGTTAATTTGCCTTCATGCTCTACAGGTGAAGCGCATAGGTCGAGTCCGTAATAGGCATCTTGTCAGGCTTGTTGGATATTGTGAAGAAAACCACCAGCAGTTTCTAGTCTATGATTATATCTGTAATGGAAATGTTGGAAATTTCTTATACGGTAATCTTTCATCTCTTTCCCCCTAACCCCCCGCCCGAAAACTTCTTGATCTCTCAGAGTTCAGATTCTCTTTTCTAGATGGTGAAGGTCTACCAATTGGAAAGCTAAATATGCGGCAGAGGTTATCAATTGCTACAGGTGCAGCAAAAGGTAATATGCGACAATTGATATTTCATTTTTCACTTTCTGTACTCTGAAACAAGTTTTCAATCATACTTCTATACTTGATCAGGCCTTGAACATCTTCATAGTTTAGTTCCTCCTCTCTTTCACATGCACTTCAGAACCAGGAATGTCCTTCTGGACGAGAATTTTACAGCAAAAGTTTCTGACTATGGATTGTCTAAATTGGTAACGGAGGATCATCATGTGGGATCATCTTCAGCCATCGACTGCTTTCTTGATCCAGAGTATGCAGTAATTCTTTTAAGCCACAAATTGTGTACTTCATTAATTAGACTTCTCTTTTTTTTTTTTTGATAATTTTCTTTTTTCCTAAAGGTTGATTCGAACAAATCGCTCTTCAGCAGAAAACGATGTTTATAGCTTTGGGGTCTTCTTACTAGAGTTGATCAGTGGACAAGAAGCAAATGGCAGAAATCTGTCAAACGCAGACCAAAACTTAATATTACAGGTAAATGGGAAGTTTCAGTTGTTATCGAATATTGCCATCATTGAGCAGGCTACCCTTTGTGTTGATTAAGGCAATTTTCTTTTGAAGGCTAGAAGAAGCAGGGATGTTGGGGACTTTATGGATAAGACAGTAGGGGACCAAACAGTGGAGGCTGCAAAAGAGATGATGGAATTGGCATTGCAATGTGTAGATTCTACTCAGAGGAGGCCATCGATGAGGCATATCGTTGTGGCGTTGGAAGGGATTCAAGAGAGGGAAATTAGTCGGCTGCCTTCTGAATATGAAATAGGTGCTGTAACTCTTGGAAGTGAGCTCTTCACTTAAATACATAATTCATCTTCCACTCATTCTTTATTGGATTTATTAGATTATTTGGTTGTAACATTGCAAGTTTACAGAAGAAAATTCAATTGTAAGTCATATTTTTATAACAAATATGTTATGATCAAATTTAATTATAGATGAGATATTTTTATCGCATATTTATTGACACTAATTTTTCTTTTTTAAAGGATATTTGGTTTGAAATAATCTATTTTTTAATAATCTTTTGTTAAATAATATATAAATAATTTGATTATTATTGATATTGAATAATCTTAATTTGGTTAAAATTTTTAATCTTTAATTATCAAATTTTTATAACAAAAATGTCTTTATTTTAATTAAAATTGCAAATAACTTGAGAATATTTTTTTAAAAAGAAGTTTTTTTATAATAAGATGATAATTTTAAAAAATAATTTAATTTATTAATTTTATAATTTGATAACAAAATATATAATTAAAAAAGATAGAATTGGCCAGGGTTAATGTTACTTTGCCAAAATAAATAAAAGGGGAATTTTTTTGTTTTCCTATATAAATCATGCTATATTACGAGGTTTGCCAATCTAATCAATTCGAGCTGCTTCCTCGGTTAGCGCATGCTACACACATTTTCGCTCCAAGAATTTAGCCTTTTTAAGCTTAGTTTCGGGGACTTTTAGATCCCTAACAGACAATACTAACGTCTTAATTACTACAATTTGATAAAAACTACGAGAGCTCTGCCTGGTCGGACAAGCAGCATGCTTGCTTTCCTTACAAACAGATCTTAGAACCAAAACGTCGTCGTTTTTCCTGTACATCTCTCAGTCCACTGACGGCTTCTTTATTTTTATAGAGTCTAACTAAACCCTACTGATCCGATCTTATTCTCCCGTGTCTTCACTTAGATCTCAATCTCACAACAATGTCGTTGTCGACTCGCTCCATCCTCCTCCTTTCCCTCACAGTTCTCCTCTTTATCTCCACCTTCTCTCCTGTCCTATCCAAATCCAAAACTGACGCTGTTGAAGACGACGACGACGACGACCTTAGCTTCCTCGAAGAAGCTGATACCGACGCCAAAAATGGCGACGCATCCGACCACTTTGACGACGATGCTGATGCTTACGATGACTTCCCCGACGATTTCGACAACGACAGTTACTCCGATTTCGATGAGTCCGAGTACAAGGAACCGGAAATCGACGACAAAGATGTTGTCGTGTTGAAGGAACGCAATTTCAGTGATGCTATCGAGAATAATAAGTTTGTGATGGTGGAATTCTACGCGCCGTGGTGCGGACATTGTCAGGCTTTGGCTCCGGAATATGCGGCGGCAGCTACGGAACTGAAGGATGGAAATGAGAGCGTCGTTTTGGCTAAAGTTGATGCTACCGAGGAGACTGAGCTGGCTCAGGAGTACGATGTTCAGGGTTTCCCCACCATTTATTTCTTCATCGAGGGCGTTCATAAGCCTTATACAGGTGCCCGAAACAAGTAAGTAGTTTAAAACCATGCATTCGCAATTGAACTGTAAATACTATTACGATCTTATGTCGTGGCTGATACTAAATCATCTGCCATCTAGAGATGCTATAGTGACTTGGATTAGAAAGAAGATAGGACCTGGTATATACAACGTTACCACGTTGGATGAAGCTGAGCGCATATTGACATCTAATGATAAAATTGTTTTGGGTTACCTCAAATCATTGGTGGTATGAGCTTTTAGTTTCATCGTTCAATTTGGACCTCAAATTTGTGAGGGTTTGTACCCCAATGTTTTTATCATATTTATTTTTTAATGTTTGGTGACCATCTTAATAATTACACAGGGTTTAGACAGTGAGGTGCTTGCTGCGGCTTCAAGGCTTCAAGATGATGTCGACTTCTATCAAACTGTGGATCCTGCTATGGCAGAGCTTTTCCACTTAGACCCAAAAGTCGAGCGCCCTGCTTTGGTCATGGTTAAGAGGGAGGCCGAGAAAATAAGTTATTTTGGTTAGACTTCTTATTTCATTTTAATTTTGATGGAAAACTTTGAAATTTAGTTGTTAAGGAGGACAATATTTACAGCCATTCTCTGCTTCTGCAGATGGTCAATTTGATAAGTCTGCTATAGCTGACTTTGTATTTGCCAACAAACTTCCTTTGGTTACCATACTTTCCAAGGAGAGTGCCCCTGCAATTTTTGAGAGTACAATAAAAAAACAGGTAGGTGGTGTTTATGTTCAGTTTGACTTGTAAAAGAAAAGGTGTTTTTTTTTAATTAATTGGGTATGTGACTTTAGAATGAGTTACTTTTTGAATAATGAACTTACCATGATGGCATGGTTGACGTTGCTAAATTTTGTACTTGCAGCTTTTATTGTTTGCCACTTTAAATGATTCAGCTAAAGTTTTGCCAGTTTTTGAAGAAGTGGCAAAATTTTTCAAGGGAAAGGTAATTTACAATCACTTCTGACTGATGGTTGAGATTTCTTTCATTTGCTTTGTTTTCAAACTACAAGTGACATGAATACTATAGAGACCTCATGCCTGTTCCGGTAACACTTAAATTGCATGATATCATTATAAAGCAGGGACACAGGAGTCAGTCTTATCTTTTTTACTGCTGTGATAGATGCCAATGTTTTCACTTGAATGAATGTAAATGTGAAATTCTCATGCTTTCTAATTTAGATTTACCATGTTCGATTGCAGCTTATCTTTGTATATGTGGAAATGAATAATGAGGACTATGGAAAACCCGTAGCAGATTATTTTGGTGTCACCGGGGATGCTCCCACAGTAATCTTCCACACCTTTTCTGTTTCTATTTTAGTCTTTGTCAATATTTTCTGCTTGGAATAGAATGTGGTTTCTTTGTGATTAATATAGATTGTATTATGTATGGAACTGATTTTTCTGCTGCTATTTAATTCTGTCTAGGTCCTGGCATACACTGGAAATGATGATGGTAAAAAATTTGTGTTTGATGGGGAGTTTACATTGGATAAAATTAAGGTCAAATTCTCTGTCAACAGATTAATCTTTGTCATTGACTGTCAGAAGATTATGTTTTAAGCTAATTGTTCCTGTTGGTTTATTGTTCCTCAGGCCTTTGGCGAGGATTTCCTGGAAGACCAGCTCAAACCTTTCTTTAAGTCTGATCCGATTCCTGAAACTGTATGTTGATGTACTTTGCTTTCCTCTGAATTATTTTTGGCATCTGATCATTTGGATTTATCTGGAATTATATTTTCTGGTTGACACAGAATGATGGGGATGTGAAAATAGTGGTTGGGAATAATTTTGATGAACTTGTTTTAGATGAGTCGAAGGATGTTCTTCTGGAGGTATCAGTTGTGCCATGCAATATTTGGAAAAATCATTTTTTCTGTTTCTTTTTTCATGGTTGATTTCTTATGGTCTGCATGCCAGATCTATGCACCATGGTGTGGGCATTGCCAAGCCTTGGAGCCAACTTACAACAAGCTTGCCAAACATCTACGCAGTGTTGACTCTCTTGTTATAGCCAAGATGGATGGGACAACAAATGAGCATCCCAGGGCAAAGGTAAAACTGATACAATACTCTAATTTGATATATTAAAATGTCTAACACCTTTGTTATTAATGAAGCTTTCTTTCCCTGTCAATAGCAGTAGTGAACTACAGGATGCAGATAGCACACAATCCCATAAGCTTCTCATCGCCATTGCTGGCTAAATAATACATTCCCTTATAGGAGAGGATTGCCATTTGGTCTTACAATCTTTAACTAGTTTTAATATATATTGCAAATTTACAAGCTTAAAAATTTTTATTGGAGTAAGTTTTTGGAGCAAGTTTTTGGAGCTTAAACTGATGCACAGCTGACTTACTGAACATGTCAATCTGAAGTGGACTGATTTGAATGATAGGCTTTAATAACATTTTCTTTTTCCATTTGATCTTTTGCAGCCTGATGGGTTCCCGACTATTCTATTCTTCCCTGCTGGAAACAAGAGTTTTGATCCAGTAAGTGGCATCTTTTGCAGCCTGATGTGTCGTTTGTTTTTGGACTAATTCTAATGAAAATTATCTGGCTTATGGGTGTTGCAGGTCACTGTAGACACAGATCGGACAGTGGTGGCATTCTACAAGTTCCTTAAGAAACATGCATCAATACCTTTTAAAATCCAGAAACCAGCTTTGGCTCAAAAATCCCAGGCTTCTGATGTTAAAGAGAGCCATGAGAACAGCTCCAATGATGTGAAGGAGGAATTGTGACTACCAAAAAATGAGGATGAAACTCTAGTGTACTTAATGCTAAGCTTTCTCTACCAGCCCATGACATGGGCTGGTAGAAAAGAAAATAGTTATTAGATAGCTTAATATATACGGAGAAGAAAGGGATTTCCCAGATTCTGATCCTTTAAATTTCCTTGGCACTTTTTTTTTCAACGTATAGAAAAGGTGTGTCAGCTTTCAAGATCTTGTTGCATAATTTCTCATCAGCGATAATACATTGAATTTTGTTAAAATTAACTAATGATTAAATATAGTACTAGTAAACGGCCATTGAGTTAATATACTGTATTAGATAATTTAAGTTAATAAATATATTTAGATTAATTTGTTTTATATGGAGTTGTTCGTTGGGAGAATCCGTGGGATTATTTTCTTTTTGGTAAGTAAGTCAAATTAAAATTTTACAAATGTAATAAAAGTTTAAATCAAAATCTTTTTCAAGGTAAAGGGTGTATATTGAAATTGTTAAATAGAGTGGGGATTTGTGCTGATTAAGAGTAATGAATTAGCATGTGATTGCATGTGCAAATATTCAGGATCCATTGCCAAGCCATTTTGTGCTCTAACTAAACTAGTAAAACAGGAATTCAATTAAAACTGATAAATGTAACCTTTACTTCATTGCATGGTGGAAGCCAATTTGCTTTTCCGCTTAAAACGGTGGCTGGTGGGCGATTCTCATGGTGTTCACCGAGGGAAAAGGAAAGGCAAATGCACTCTTCTCATTCATGGTAAACTAAAATTCTATACATTGGCCCCACAAAACAACCATTTTGTCTTCTTCTAAAGTTCGAGCAAGAATTCCCTTATTAATAATTAACAAGGCCGAAAGACTTATTACGTATGAGATTGGGTAAAATCTCAAATTCATATCTTTATTAACCTTCATCATTATAGGTAAAAGTAGATACATTATTTTATAAAAATTAAAAAAATTAAAAATTTATTTTATTATTTTTAGATTTAAAAATTTAATAATTTTTTCTCATTTAAAGTTTAAAAAGTGATAATTTTTCTCTTAAAGTTTTTTTTTCTTCTTCAGTCACCTCTAATCTAGCCTGACTGACGATTGGCCTTGACCACCCATCCCTCATTCCCAACCCTTTGTTGTTAAAAGATGAACAATTCGTCTGAACGATAAATATATTGTCCAAACGAATCATTTTTGTTCGGATAATTCATTGTCATCCAGACGAAGATAAAGAGTTTAGATGATGACAAATCATCCAAACGAAGACAATTCATCTGGACAATTTGTTCATTGTCCAAACGAATCATTTGTCTTTCATCAATGAAGGGTTGACATCAAAAAGGTTTGAGATGGAAGGATAAGTGGTAAAAGCCACCCATCAAATGGAATGAAAGTGATCAAAGAAAAGAAGAAAACTTATAAAAAAAAATTGTCACTTTTTAAACTTTTGATAGGAAGAGATTGTTAAATTTTTAAATTTGAGAAGTATAATAAATTTTTTATTTTTTAATATTTTTATAAATTAACATTTTTATCTCATAAATTTTAATAAGAGAATTAATATTTAGGTTTTTAAAAAAATTAACAGACGTAAGTTTAGAGTTTTACCAAACCGTGGGTGGAAATAGTTCTTTTGGCCTAATAATAATGATAATAAAAGAAATGGGCCAAGCTGTTGTAGGTTATTTGTGCACCGTAGCCATTTGTCTCTCTCCCTCTCTTTTTTTATTCAATGAGAGTTTACTTTGACTCTTTGACCATCGTTACTCAATTGGGTTGACAACATGATTTGATTTACAAGCTAACTCTTAGGTTACTTTAGAAGAATCAGGAAGCTAAATTTTGAATTCTCAGTTATTTTTGTACCTAAAAAATTGTCAGGAAGTCCATAAATCATTCAGTCAAATTCCAGCTCTAACCATATACATTTTGTTTTGACCAATCTGTTCTAAACTTTATTTACTTTTTTCACACCCTCTAGGTTTTGTTAAACAACAATCAATACCCATTGATACAATGTAACACAAATCTCCATCCACTACACTGTAAAATTTCTAGTCATTGTCAAATTTAGCCACCAATTAAACAACACCCACAAACAGAAACACAGTTGAAAAGGCAATAATAAGTTAATAACAATCAAACTAACATTTCCCTCTGATGACTATGCCACCAAGTTAGGACTTGGTTTTTTGTTGGCGTTTGAACTTCAATCATACTGTTTTTTTGTTAAGGGTGTTTGTTTTAATGTTCAAAACAAAATTAAATTGCCCATTTGTCCTTTGCTTTCAAATTTCTAAAGCCTTTGGGGGTGTTCATAGTTTTATGAGACATAAGGCGTCAAAGTGAAATCACATGCAAAGTTAAAAGTCACGTGGTGGTGGCGTAAAACTTTTCACCACAGCCAAAAAAACCGCTTCCCAAAGAAACATATGAATTTACATGCACCCACTTAACTCGCTTTCGCTAGATTTTAAGTCTCCTCCGTTTCCTTTCCCTGGAAGTCCTCCATAAATCTCTCTCTTTATTTTAAATTCTTCGTTTCAATCTCTCTCTCTCTCTATCCTCATCCTCCACGCCTTCGGATCCACCTCTTTTAAAACCCTCACATCGACATTACATTGACAATCACTTGTACTTCACTTCTCAATTTATCAATGGAGATGGCCAAACTCTTCTGTTTCTGCTTCTGTTTGTTACTTTCTGCACAGTATTCTTTATCTCAAGATTCACCGGGACCCTCTCCGGATCTATCCGCTGCGCCTTCGCCTGTTCCAGCACCGGAAACCGGATCTCCGTCACATGCTCCAGTGAGTTCACCGGTTTATTCACCACCAGCACCGTCGCCTTCAGATCTGAAGGATGCGCCGTCGTCGGCACCAACTCCCGCTTCGGCTCCGAGTCCAGGTGTGACAGAAGCGAGCGATGCGAAGCATACTGATTCGAATGAGGATGAAGATGGAAAAGAGTCATCTGGCGGCGGTGGTGGAATGAGTGGAGGGAAGAAGGCTGGAGTTGTGGTGGCGGTTGTAATGGGAGCGTGTTTGGTAGGGTTTGGAGGAATGGCGTACAAGAAGAGACGAGAGAATATCAGAAGATCTCAGTACGGTTACGCAGCAAGAAGTGAGTTTCTCTGATTTTGAATTCAAATATTGGAATTATTGATTGGTGAGAATTGTGATTGATTCTTTTGGGTGATGATGATGATGATGTAAGTTTAGTTAATAATAATAATAACAATAATAATAATATGTAGTAGTGTACTAGAATTTATACATACATATACATTACATTTCATTACATTAGAGATGGATGCATCAAAGCCTCTTATCAGGTGGTAAGTCTTGAGCCATTCTAAAAACGTCTTCAAATTATTTGTTCTTCTAACTCACCTAACCAATGATTGTCATGTTACAGTTCATCCCTTACGGCTTAGAATTTGTCCGTACATTTATCAGAGCAATACAATGTGCATACAGAAATGGACATTTTGGTCACCTCCATCCACAACTTTAAAATCCGAGGGATGGGGTGACTGGTACAGGTCATGATGATGATATATGATAACATTTGAAACTTGCTAAATTAGCATTAAATATTAGGGCAAATTGTGTAACTTGCAGTGCATTTATTATGCATGCAATCAACTGTTTTATTGAGAGTAAACTCCATAAGTTTTTTTTTCCTCAATTAATGGTAGAAATATAACATGTGAGCTACAGAGGGAAGTGGGTGACAACCTCTTTTCTTAACATCAAAGGCAGAGTCTAGGTTGTTTTTCTCATCAGTCACCACAATGTCAGTGTCTCCCTTTGGTTATTCACAGTTTAATGTGGAGGTTCAATTTAATTTTTTTTAAATGTTTTCCATCAAAACAAGATCAAGATTTCGTCTTCTCAAACAAAGATAAAATCTTTGTCAAGTCTAGATAGCCAGCTTGAGGGAGAGAGTGACCGTTGAAAAGAGAAAAAGCATTGGGAGAGAAAGACCGTTGAAAAAAGTGGCTGAAAAATGGAAAATAAACCTTAAAGAAAAAATTATTACTTTTTTAAATTTGACTTAAAATAATTGTTAATTTTTTAAAGTTTAGATAATAAGAAGAGATAAAATTTTAGTATTTTAGTATTTTATTGATTAAATAATAATTTTACTCTAATAGATTTAACAAATGATAAATTAATATTTAGATTTTAAAAAATTAATAGGCTAAAACTGCAAAAATAATAAACTTTGGATGAGAATAATTCCTTCGGCCTGATTTAGAACACCTCAACGGCCAGGAACAAAATTGTGGCCCATAACAATAATAAGACCTGCATTAATGCTCAAACCGCCTTCGACTAAAGTGAAAGGTATATAGTTTAATTGATAAATTTATCAAAAAAAAAAAAACATATAGATAAATATATGGTAGGAAATAGTGGATTTATTATTAATGGGAGAGTTGCAACATCATATTGCACACGAACCGAGGATGCTCCTCTTAATTCATGTATCCTTCATCTACTGGTAAAATTTCCCATTTGCTATGCAATATTTCTTCATTCTACAACAGGATGTATATGGTGATCTCCTTTCAATGAACCACCTGAAATTACTCATCGGCAGGAGGGTCGACCCACCGCCCGTGATCTTTAATTAGTTGAATTAACGCATCTGTTGCTTGCTCCATCACAATTCCACGCTTCACCACGGTCTGCGTTACAAATTCCAACTTAAAATCCCTTCTCTTAACAAATTTTAAGTTTTTATGCAAACGAAGTTCTTTTGGAAATTGCAAGTCCTTAAGTGCATAATTTTTTTCAATAATCACATATTTATATATTTTAATGAGACCCATTAAAGTTTTAAGGCTAGAAAGCTGCTTTACCTTCCCAACATATAAGTCAATCTTTCCAGGAGACCCACCGACATATCCAAAGTCTGCATCAGCCATCTCCCCAGGTCCATTGACAATGCAACCCATGATTGCAATCTGAAAAAGAGGGAGAAAGACGAGAAATTATACTGTTGATCTTGATTGCCAGAATATACATCATCTAATCAGAGTTGAAGGACTAAGTAAATACTGAAACGCCTGGCAAATGTGATGTTTTCTCTCGTATCTCTGCACTTATTTCTTGAAGGTCAAATAAAGTTCTGCCACATGATGGACATGAGACATACTCCTACACAGATTCAGGTAACACATAATAATCAATAACATAATTAGCTTCGAGGCGTTAGATTCTATTCTTTTTAAAAATTGACTTCCATACCGTCTTTGTATTTCGCATCCTGCAACCTTGTAGTAAGTTGAAAGATGTATTCCTAAGAAAATCAAAATCCTGACCAGGGCCTTCCAACAGGACACCATCTCCAAGTCCATCCACCAGAAGAGCTCCTGCATTAGCTCCAGCACCAATGACCAAGTCATCCCTGAAAATAGGGCAAAAGAGTTTTAGCCAAAACTACTATTACCTCCATATTATCAACTAATGATTTTCCAGTTACCTGTGAATTCCATTTGGAAACTGAATATGGTGAATTACCGGGAAGTTTATATTATTTTCTGCTAGATACTCAAAGAGCCTGCAGCCACGATGAAAATTTGGATTGTTAGCATAAAGAATTTAGTACACAGGGCGTTGAAGAATTCTATTCTATAAAAAATAGTGAAAA
This sequence comes from Mangifera indica, assembly GCF_011075055.1. NCBI lineage: Eukaryota > Viridiplantae > Streptophyta > Magnoliopsida > Sapindales > Anacardiaceae > Mangifera > Mangifera indica. The sequence goes on along the minus strand of NC_058138.1, from coordinate 18,671,726 downwards.
TGACGGATTCAATATGAACATAGTGCTGCCCAGGAAAACGGACTAGGTCACGCACCTCTAGACACCATCTCAGGGGTCTAATTAACTTAAAAGTACAATTACTTATTCAGTCTTAACAGAAAAAGCATCAGGGAACGTCAACAATCTTAAACCTAACCTACTTTTTCTCCCTCACACACACATGCATGGAAAAAACACTTACATTCATCATATAAGCTTTGACTTTAGTTAATAGGGAATACAAAAGTGCTAGAGTAATTTGTTTAGGGCAGACAAGGGTCATATCTGAACCAACTGAAAAGACGGATTTCAAAAGGCACTGTTCTGCTTGAATATGCATTTGTTGATCAGGGAAAAAGCACAATGAGTTTTACCCCAATAACTGGGCAGTTAAACTACTAAATTGCTATCGAAAAACCAATCACAATTGATATTCCAATACTGTAGCCTTACTTCCTCAACTAATTAATAATTTGCATATTTAGAAGTCTGTAACACTTTTACCTCCTTGCAGCATGCACTCTGCCAATTTTATCTTCAGTAAAAGGTAAATCATGAAGAATCATGGTTGCATCAATGTCTTTGAGGATTTCCAACTCTTCATAGGCTTCATCACCCCGTAATGACACAACCAAACGTGTTCCTGAAAAAAATCAATGTGATATGAGTGTATGCTCAGCAGATATATGAAATCTGCTCACCTTAATGGATAAAACAAACAAAAGAAAAGCAATGAAAAAGTTATTATCGATGAACCCAGTATCCAGAGAACTGTGATAAAGCAACACCTTCTGGCAAAAGCTTGTAAGCACCAGTTGATAACTCCTTTAGATTTACCAGAGCCATGGCATTGGGCAATGGCTTTGTCAGCTGCTCAGACAATGGAGTTATAACCCCCATACTTATATCTATCAATCGCGTGAGAGCCAGGCGCTGGTAACAATACAAAGAATATCAAAAGTCATTTCTTTTATTTCGATCAAGTTACAAGTTAAATCAGCAAATTATTTAGGAATAAAGTCAGACACAATTGATTTAGAGAATAAAAAGGAAAGGGGGAAGAGAGAAAGAGAGAGAGGACATAAATATATTTCCCAACAGTAAAAAAAGTAGAGAAGTAAATTCCTTACAGCATCTTGATCGTCAACTGGTGGGAGCTCTCTTAACAAGATAGAGTCTACTGTTGCTAGATCCTAAAACAAAGTTAAAATTTGTCAAAAAAAATTCAGACTTGAATGTATATAAGCTTTTATTGAAATAATGTGGAGTTAGAATAGACCTTAAATGGCATGCCAACAACAAGTTTTGCTGCAAGTGACTTGTATAACAGTTCAGGTGCCTAAGAAAAAGAAAACAAGTTGATAACGTTACTATTATATCTCAATCCCTTCCTGGAAAAAACAAGGGAAAAGAATATGGGAAGAGTTGTTAACAGATTGTTACCTTCAACTGATCTAGAGAGACAGACATGATAACTGAGCCATCACGGTGCAGAACCCCTCTATAATCTACCTCCTCACCCTGTCCTAATAAAGTATCAGTTCCTATTTGAAAAGTAAAAGAGAAGCAAAAAGTAGGAATGATGTGATGCCAATTTTCTATGAAGTTAAGGGCAAACCTCCTTTTGCATTGGGAGTTGACCAGATCGACGTTGAAAATCAAAGTAATGTCTGTTCTTTTCCTCAAATGGCAACTGTAAGAAGAAAAATATTCCATCAAATGAGATTTAAACTAATATTACAGAATTTACTGCATTAGAACTGATTACAGGATATTGCAAAACCCTACCACTCCTTGCTGAAGATCAGCTGCTCTCATACCAAGGTTGGCCAACCTTCTGCATGGATCTATCTCCTCCTCTGGTGGTTCCGTAAGTGAAACTCTGATTGTATCACCCAAACCATCCTGCATATCCAATGCACTTCCTTAATTTTGTAATTATCAAGATACGAGCTTTGCATGTGTAATGCTTCTTGTGGCATATAACTAAAGACAATTAAGGTAGATTTTGAAAGAAGTACGATCAGATATACAAATCAATGGACCAACTTATTTCTATCAAAGGTAAAGCTTTTCCATCAGCAAACTGTAATTACATGAAAACTCCCTTCAAATCAGCTGCAACCTTATGGAGGTTTGAAGAACAACATTTAGTAGTACAAATGTAAAATCTTAATTCCAGTTACAACAAAATAACATGAGAATTCTGAATGGCTAATTATTTTAGTTGCTATGAAATTCAGATTATATCGTACCTGAAGAAGGGTCCCAATGCCAATGGCAGATTTCATGCGACCATCTTCACCTTCTCCAGCTTCAGTGACCCCCAAGTGTAATGGATAATCCCAGCCCTGAACATACATTTCAGCTACAAGCAGACGATATGCCTGGACCATAACAACTGGATTGCTTGCTTTCATAGAAAATACAAAGTTATGGAAGTCCAACTTTCTGCATATCCTTGCAAACTCAAATGCAGATTCAACCTGTTTTATATCAACAATTAGTATGATTCACCGGATTTCAAAGCCAGAATTCAACAGTCAAAAATTCTCCGGCAGTAAGTGAGAAACAAAGTGCTTACCATTCCCCTGGGAGAATCTCCATAGTAGCTCATAATACGATCTGAAAGGCTCCCATGGTTTGTCCCGATACGCATTGCCCTTCCATACTTCTTACATTTCTCAACTAATGGCGTAAATACCTGATGTAGTTAGAAGGGAGCAAAAGGTAACTATAGTGACAAGAAATAATACAAATCAACAGTGCAGATTGACCCCATCTTCATAGAATAAGTGTTAATTTTGACCAAATCAAGTTTTTTGTAAACATGAAGACAGTTGCATAAACACAGACAGTTCAAAGAAGAAAACATGGTTCTTGATCATTTTTGCCTCTATCTGAAATAATACAGTACTCAGTATCATGGGACATTCGTATTGGCACAGAACTTTAACAATCATGTGAAGTAAAAATTTTCAGACTAACTTTTAATGTGAAAGCACACATTTCAAGAAAATAAATGTCTTAAAGACTACAATGTGCAGCCTTCTAATTTCTTACATAACTTATGTAAGAAATCTATCAGATATATACACGCAACTCCAATTTTTATTCCCTTATTCCATTTACTCCCTTTTCACTGCTCTTTTCTGGCAAGCATAATCACATTTTATGCAGCAAAAACTTTGGATCTTAGTGAAACATTAGATAATTTCCCAAGGAGTTGGTATAAATTAATTGTGAAGTTCTGTGACCTGGTCAATATGTTCAAGCTCTTTTTGATAGTCCTCTTCTGTGTACTCTAGCTTCTCAAATTGAGCTCGTCTATCAGCTGCAATGAATTACCTTGTTGATTCCAGAACAGTTGAGATAAACCATCTAAAAGAAAATTGAACAAATGACCAACTTCATACCAAAATTTCCTGGGTTGACACGAATTTTGTCAAAGCATTCAGCAACTCGCAGTGCAACGGCAGGAGCAAAATGAATATCTGCCACCAGAGGTATATTGTAACTGCAGAAATAGTGATAGGTTGAATATTATATCAAATATGGAAGTGGCATTTCAGAAAATGTTCAATAGTGTTTACAATAATTTGGGCTTACTTTTTCTGCACAAGTGAATTCTTGATCTCATAGCAAGCATCTGCTTCTTTCTTCCCCTGAACTGTAATCCGAACAATATCTGCTCCCTTGTCTGCTATTCCCATTACCTAACATAAGCATATAAGATAATTAGATGTAAATACCTAGAATATTAATACAGCTTCAGGATGAACCATCAACAGGAAGGTTGAACCTCTTATAGCTTCACATTGATAACTTTCACTAAGTTTCTGAAATACATAATATCTAAAAAGTCGTTTTATTAACTAAAGAGGATTAAGTCATGTTTCCTAAAATATTTACATATTCTTCCAACTATTTTATTGGACACTGTTCTAGATCTTCTATCCTGTGATTTACAAATCAGCCACACCAAGATTTAGTAGTTTTTCAGGTTGCTCCATCTAGCAGGGCACTTCAATCAGCATAACCATTGAAAAAACCAGACAATATCGACTCTAACATTTTAACAACGAATCAGGAGTTCACTAACGTATAATTAGTACTTGTTACCCACAAGAAGAGCAAAACTTGCCAATCATCAAATTTATAGCTAGCAGTGTGACAGATACAGTTAAAAAGTCCTACTCTCTAAGCTAGTGGGGAGAGCAAAACAGACAGAATGTTCATTTAAAAGTAGGCAAGTTAAATAACCTGTTCAACTGTTCCGGCAACATCCTTAGTGTCAGTTGTAGTCATTGTTTGAATTCTAATGGGATGCTCACTACCAAGAGCCACATTTCCCACCATCACCGTCTGTGTTTTCCTTCGGACAGTTTTGTGAATGGATTCACAATACTTTTGTCTAGGAACTACAATCAAATAATCATTCATTAGATTACGCAAAACCATGCATAAAGAGAGAAAGTATGCGGATGGAACTACTGATTCAAAATCCTTAATCTGTGTCTGGTTGATCAAAAAATAAATATATAAATGGTAGTTCTAACAGTAGAGCCTGCACAGCCAGTAGGACAAAATAAATAACCTTAATTAAGCTAAGATACTAAAACTTAATCAAAACACCAAAGCAAACAGAAAAATAAGTAGAATTCATAATTATTGAGAACAATATACATGATTTTAAGTACAACATATAAGACTAAAACCAGTTCATTCCTGTTAAACAAAACCACTTTCAAATTGACCTCGAGCAGCCATTACTCATTAGTCACTAACATTTCCTCAAAATAAAAAGAAAAATTGCAAACACAAATCTTAGATTTCACGATAATACACTATTGTCACGCTATTATCCAATAAATTACAGAATGAATTACAACAGTGAACCCCCCAATTATTACTCTCTCCTGTTTTTCTCCAGTTTCTAAGCCAGAAACGGATAATACAAAAGAATCAACATAACAGATCAAGATTAATATTACCTAATAGAGGACTTCCGTCTGATGCAGGCTGAAGCTCAGCAATATCTGAACCAGGATTTGAATTCCTTATCACAGAGACTCTTGTTCTGCCAGATCTGCACTTTCTCAAATCACAAACTCGCACAAAATCCATACTTCTAGCGAACCCCAAGCCTGAGTCCCTGGTCTTTAAACCCGGAAATGAAGCTGGTACTGTTCCAGTCGCCATCTCCACAAAATACTACACCTACATCCACAGTCCCGAAACAGAAATCAACCTCAACACAATTAGTTATAAATAAGACGAGAGTTCAGAATTTCAAGATATAATGAAAGTTACACTAAATTAAGCCTCATGCAAGCATTCAAAACTGCATGCAAACCTTGGCCAAGGAAAAAAAATACTTACCTAGAAATTGCCCGAAACAATTAAAAAAAATGAAATTCAACTTTATCAAAACTCGACCAAGTACTTAAGTAAAAATTCACTCTTCGACTATTATTATCATACTTCCAAAATTTCATCAGCAACCAAACAGCTAATGATCCTAACACCAATTCTACAAACATTCACAAAATCAGTATCTCAGCAACAATAAGTCGGAACCTTGTAATTTGAAAATTCTTATCTGAAAACAGAAACAAATGTTTCCGAGAAACACCTTTCCGAGCAATCCTGAATTTGCAAAGCCGACCAGTACAAGTAAGAGAAGTTGTAATTTACCTTAAATAAAGAAAACAAGAGATGATTTTGATTGGGCGGAGAAGTGTGGTAGGGAGAGTGTGTGAGGGATTTGTTTGCAATAATTTACATAAATATTAGGTACAATTTGTATTTTTTTTATTTATTTGGAAATTTATGTAAATGGTATGGAAGCGAATCCAGACGAAAACGGTTTTTCAGCATCTTTACAATGCATCTCTGGCCATGAAAAAAGCATGATTTAAGTTGACAATGGTTAATTGGAAACGTGATAATATTTTCCTGGTTGTCCCTTTATTTATTTGTATTTTTTTTTTCGTCCCCTGATTTCAGTAAATTTATGTTGTAAACTCTACCTTGTTGGGAAGATTTACTTTAAATTGTTAAACATGTTATTGTTATGTGTTTTTATAATAAAGATTATGAACATCGAGCTAAAATTAAATAATAATAATAATCATAGAAGATCTTGTGTCTTCAAAGGAAACAAAGCATATCATATACCGTTTTGATCTAATAGGATAATTTATTATTAAGATATTTTTCAGTTTAATAATCAAAATATGGGTTTATTTTTGAATTTTGTAACAAAGAAATGTCTTATTTATTTAGCAATTCACAAATTATTTAATTATCTTTAAGTGATGTACAATGCATATATGTACTTAACATTTCTCTTATATTTAGTCAATACGGGATTTATTTATGAGCGTTATATTTTATCTCTCTTATCGGATATAATAATTATAGATAAGAGAGACACAATTGATGAAAATTGAAGAGTTTGAGAATCAAATATGACAATGTGTGTTTGCGATTTTTTTTGTGTGATTGTGTGTAGAGCAATGATGGAGGGTGTAATTTAAATATACGTAAAAATGAAATGTGAAATCTTTTTTTTTTTATAACAGTGACCTTGTTCGTATTTATTATATGGGTAAATTTGAGACGTAGTAACTGAACCTACAACCACTATATTGATAAATCAAGATTTTACAAATAATTATTATATCAGATAAATCAAATATTTACAAATCTAATAAAAACTCAAACTCAAACCTTCAATAAAAGGTGAATATTAAAAATGCACTTTATATATAAAGGATTATAAAATTTTGTTGTTTGTCAATTTTTTATTACAATTGTATTTTAGGTACTACAGTAAGAATGTGTTAGGGAATATTAAAATTGATCCAATAATAATTTTAGATTTTGGCAAATAATAATCTCATAATTCAATTTTCTAGAAAAATATAAATTGATTTAATGAAGCACATATGTACACCTAAAAAGGAACTTGTATAAAAGAATGCAATTATTTTTTTTCTAAAAATATATAAATTAATTTATTGAAGACATGCATATATTTATAAAGAATTTTATTGCAAAAGAATGTAATTATGGTTATTTTGAAAAAAATTAATAAAGGTATACATATTTAAAAAAGAAAAGTTTTGGAAATGAATGTAATTATCGTTTTTCCTATATATATATATATAAATTCATTGAATGAATAGAAAAAAAGTACTAAAATGTAATTATTTTTTTCAAAAAAAATATATAAATTAATTTAATGAAGACATACATAAATTTGGAAAGAAAAAATTTGTAAAAAAAATATAATTATCATTTTTCTAAAAAATATTAATCAATTTAAGGAATACATACATATGTTTGGAAATAAAACTTTATGAAAAAAAAAAAGAAAAAGTAATTTTTACAGTTAAAAAACTAGTTATGTAGAATGAAGTAACTCCAACTTTGGTTTTCTTACATGTGTTAGAGTTGAATTTAAGTTGAACAAAATTCAAACTCGATTCGTTTTGAGGGGTGTTAAGCTTGAATTCATTAAACTATCTTCAAAATTATTTAAGCTATGCTCGTTTGAATCAAACTTAAGTTTAAAGTTCAGTTTGAGTTTAAGTGAAGTAGAGGTTTAAGTTTGATTCAATATTATTATTGAGAAAAAAATACTAAAATAATATTATTTTGATTTATATTAATCAAAAAGATATTATTTTAATATATATCGATTAAAATAACGTCGTTCATCTACTATAAATAAGTCGAACCCATAATAAATCTATTCGTAAACATCAATAAACCTATTTAGAAAAAATCTCATGAAAAAAGACACTAATAAAACTAATTTCATCTGACATAAATAACTATAACCTAGTTCAAAAAATCCCATAATAGAAAGAGAAACTCTAACAACTCAACTTATTCATTATAAATTAGTTTACTTTTTTTCTTTTTCTAACAAAATTTAATTTTTTTTATGTTTTCTTTTATTAAAGATCATAATTTTTTAAATTTTATTAAAATCTGAATTGGAATTTGGTTTCTTTTAAACTTAAGTTTAGACTGAAACTCAACTTTTCTAGTTTAAGTCGAATTTAAGTATATTCAAACTTAGGCATAACTCAACTCAAATTGGGAATATTTATTCTTGATAATTTTCCAACATGGTTGGTAAAAAAAAAACATGGACACATGTCATCAGCAACTGAAGGACATGTTGGTGCCAACTAAACTGATAATTAATATAGAAAACGATATTTTACGTGACAGTGGCTTACTAATGACAATCTAATCAAGCAAACTTATAATAAAATAATAATTACTATATATTAAAAGGGCTTAAGTGCAAAAAAAAGTTCAACCACACGAGTAACACAACGGTGGACGATTATGCAGGAGTCTTAGATGAATTGGGAATCTTTGATGACCAGTTCCACGATTTTCCACTGGGAACGATTCGCTACTGACAAGTAATCGGCCAGTATTTCTGATGGAAACCATCCCCACGCGCTTCTTTCTCACGCCCCAATGGAAGACCAATTGGACTCTCTAGAGGAATTCTTTACATCATTTTAAGTTGGCCAAACGACTATTTCCCACCCAAGGTATGCTGTAATGACAAGTTTCCCCCCTTTAACTATAGAAATACCAAACACCCACCCATGGCCAGTTAAAAGTAACGGGGTTAAGGGTAAAATTGTCATTTTCTCTATAATATTAAAAAATAAACTAAAATATAATTTCTTTTTGCCCCCCTAAAGTTTGAAAACAAAAATTTTCCCCCAGCCTAAGTTTAAGAAAATGGCAGTTTCACCCTAGGGTTTGGTTTTGAAATCTCCGGCGACCTCTCCGGCTCCGTTGCCGACGGCTTCTCCCTCCCGAAGAATCCTCTCCTTCCGATGATCGGTTTCCTCCCATTTGGAGGCCCGATCGTCGCCGGAAAAGCGGTGGAGACGAAGTTCGTCTCCCACCGCTTTTCCGGCGACGATCGGGCCTCCAAATGGGAGGAAACCGATCATCGGAAGGAGAGGATTCTTCGGGAGGGAGAAGCCGTCGGCAACGGAGCCGGAGAGGTCGCCGGAGATTTCAAAACCAAACCCTAGGGTGAAACTGCCATTTTCTTAAACTTAGGCTGGGGGAAAATTTTTGTTTTCAAACTTTAGGGGGGCAAAAGAAGATAAAATTTTCAGGCGTTAGGGTTCTGTTAAATTTAACTGGCCATGGGTGGGTGTTTGGTATTTCCATAGTTAAAGGGGGGAAACTTGTCATTACAGCATATCTTGGGTGGGAAATAGTCGTTTGGCCTTTTAAGTTTTTAGCAATGTATTTAACTAAATATTAAGAGTCACCTATGGTACCACAGTTGGCAAGAAAATTGTGTGTGTTTGTAAACTGTGTGATGTTACCAAGTGTGACTTTTCAAACGAGAAATCTTTTTTAGTCTGAATTGTTTTATTAAATCAAAACTAATTATAAAATAAATTTTAAATTTAACGACTGATCTTATAATTTTATAACCTCGGATGAGAATAGTATTAGGATAGATAACTCATAATGTTATCAAGTGTGATGTACTGTATTGATGAATGAATTAACAGAGCAAACTGTACAAGCGACATAAATTCATACAATGTCTTTGCACATGAATTGTAATTAGCATGCTTTTATAATAGTTTAGAGCCTAAAATTATGGAACATATGACAACAAAATGAAAATCGAAAATGGCGCAGTTAATGTGTAAAATCAAGAGACAAACATAGTCAATGAGATAGTTGGTACCCATCACTAAACACATGGGACTCAATAAGAACACTAGACTGTTCTTACACGTTTTTAGGTTCAAAAGAAGACAGAGAGCCTCTCTGTCTGTCTTATTTTCAGCCCAATTTACTCAATGTTTATGTCATGTTATTTGTCATCGCCTCAACAAGTCAATATCCGCTGATAGATTTTGATATGTTAATTAAAAACATACATGAATATCACTTAGCATAAAAAAAATTAAAATTTTATTTAATACATAAAATAATAATGTTCAAAGAAGTTTTTATGCTTTTTCTTTTAATTTTATAAACATTTAAACCCAACACCTATTCTTCCCAGAACAAACAATACGAACAGATGCAAATCAAACAGTAAAATCCGTCGATTAACATTCAGAAACTACAAGAAAAAAAATTTCAAGATTAACAATAGACCGTAAAAATTTTCTCCCAAATAAAATGTGGCAAAGAATTCATGATTTCCTTGCAAAAATGTAAATGAACTCACTTTGAACAACTGAAATAACTCTATTCTCTAGTCTGGATACAGAACAGATACCAATTCAGTAGAAACCTCCACTGACATCTAAAGAATGTATTTTGGTTGATTAAAATACAATGAGACGGTGATACTGCCAGTTTCTCTGATATCAAGCGAAAACTATTCTTTGTCGATGCAAATAATATAATTCTAAAAAGGTACAAGCTTGTTTCAGTCACTCTTTAACTTGCTTCCAGCTCTTCTGCTAAAGAGTGCTTTTGAAGGATAGCAACTGTGTCTTCCTTTGCACTGGAAAAACAAGGGAAAATATGGACGGTAAGCACTAATAGATTTAGATACAAATGAGGGCATGCAAAACATTCCCATCAGTTAAGCTACTAATTATGGTTCAACTGCACAATAACTATCAACTTACACACCATAAACATAAGAAGAGCCAAGAATAACAGAAATATTGTGCCTATTCAGATTTTTTCTACTGAGTTATAATTTATTATTTAGTACTTTCTATAAAAGCTGAATGCAGCTGAAGTAGTTGTTAATTGAGTCCACATACCAATTGTCAGTTTGTGAGAAAGGGAAGAACCCTCTTGTTTTTCCTTTCCATTGAATCGAAAGTTACAAGTTGATTTCTACTGAAAACACCTCGTGTAATGAACCAGCAGATGGATAAGTCACCCTATTAACACACCTGACACTATTCACATAGAACACTATATCACACCTGACATAAGTAGCCCACCTATGCTTTACTTACACAGCTTACAACTGATACTAACTCCCCCTCAAGTTGGTGAATAGATATTTTCTATTTCCAGATTGTCATGTCAGTTTGTGAGAAAGGTATTAACTTTCTTCTTGTTTTTCCTTTCTACTGAATCAAAAGTTACAAGTTGATTTATACTGGAAACACCTCCTTAATGAACCAGCAGCCACATAATGGCGTAAGCCGCCTAACACTATTCATGCTTGACACAAGCTGCCAACCTACACTTTAATTACACAGCCAACAACTGACACTTATTCTTCCACACCAATATCAAATTTCAAAATAATAAAAGCAAATCGGGACCATTATTGCCTTTATGACTAGGCATAGAGAATGCTACCCTATAAGTGTGTGTTTGTTTTGTGAGATCAACAAGAGTTGAACTTATATAATCAACTATTGTGAGTAAAGACCTAGACTGAGGTCTTTAACTATATGAACTTGTATCTCCCTAAACAGGTTTAAAAACAGGGAAAATATATCAGCAATTCTAGCACATGTCAAGATTCATTTTAAAATTCCATCATAGTATGCAAATAAGGTGCTTATATAACTCTACATTTAATGAATTAACAAACTGACTACACCATCCTAATTTTCATGACTTTAAGGCCAAAATTACCCATTTCTATTTTATTCTACTTTGACTTAGGCTTATAAGTTATAAAAAATATTAATATAACCAACTCATTCAAATGTTTACCTTCCAGGTCTAAGAATCTTGTACTTTCCTAGTCTTGTGAGATCCACGATTGTTGATCCTGCTCGACCTGATGGAAGCACACCACCATCAAAAACATATGCACAATGTTCCCAGAGGTTCTCAAAATCTTTTATGCAAACACTACTCGGCTTTCCACTTAGATTGGCACTTGTGAGAGCCAATGCACCTTCTGAACCACGAGCAATAGCCCTGATGAAGTTAGAGTCAGGTACTCGAACTCCAATACTTTCTAATCCAGGGTTCAAAGACTTCTCAAGAATACTAGACTCCCCTGCAAAATAGCCAGATATGCACTTTCATACCACGGAAAAATTCAAGTCAATAGTATAAGTGAAAAGAGACAAACACAAAGAGGAAGGCCAATCTGGGGTTTTTTCCTAACAGTTAACATGGCCTTTATCAATGACATATCTTATTTACTCAAGTACCAATTTTAATTCATTTTAGCAAAGATACAAGTATGAATCACAGACCTCGCGTTAGTACAACTGTAACAGGTCCAGGAAGGAGAGAGTCAAGTAAACCAGAAGGCAAATGCTCAGTGACAGCAAAACGCTTGATGTCTGAAACATCGGCAACACAGATCGCAAGAGGGCTGGTATATTTACGCCCCTTAATCTCATAAATCTGATTGACTGCTTCCAAAGAACTGCAATTATAATCCCATGAAAGGAAAGCAAAAGTTAGAAATTCTTGATACTAAAATACAGGTACCAAATAAAACTGGTTTAATTTCAAAACTTTGCACAAAATGCACCCTGCCAAAGCTTATTAATTTAGCCCCTCAAGGGGGTAAAGTACATAGATAATAGATGAAAACTACCATCTAAATCCCCATACTCAGACAGCCAAAAATCCCATAAGAGTGCATAATACTGGGACCAATCTATTAAAAGTGGAGTTTCTAATACTACAATCAAAGTGCAAGACTCACAAGATGATGCAAGAAATTAGGTCCAATGAAACATTATTTGAATGTCAAAGATTGCAATTATATGACGATTACACATGAACCTGTAAATCAGTTCATAATAACTTCCAGAGCTTCACCAATCCCCATTTGATCAAAGTTACTAATCACTTTTACAAATGATTCTTTATTCTTGTATAAATTATCAACAACTCTTCAGCAATTTACTATGTGATATTCAATACACAAGCAAATTTACTCTGAATCCGTGTTTCACAAGTTTTCCACATTAAAAATAAACTGACAAGAAATCCACAAAAATGGCGTACCAAGCATCGCAAGCAAATCCATATATGGTGTCAGTGGGCACTGCAATAACCTTGCCAGCTTTCAGAGCTTCAACTGCTTCTTCAGCATAAGCTTCAGTTGCAGGGCGAACCAAACCCAGTTTATTTTCAGCACTCACCGAACAATTATCCAAACTCCAAGCCATTTTCTTTGGAAACCCCGCTTTAAATCTAGTATTGAAGTGCAAGAACGATGCGAACCCAAACTTGGGCACACCTGAAAATGCAATAAATATAGTACATATAGACCAATTCACCAATATACATGCGTAAAAACAATTAACAATAATAGTAATTTGAGTCTTGGGATTGTGAACTTAAAATAGTCTAAAACAAGTTAATAGAAACTGATTTGAGTTAAGAGCAGAAAGAACAGAGAAGAACAACTAAAAGTATAAAAAGAAGAGTAAGAGAGGAAAGGAGGAAGACTAACGATTGTGATTAAAGAGCACCTATGAGAGGAACACGATGCTGAAGAAGAGGAAGCTTCCCCACGATTCTTGATGATACAATCATTCTGTTCTGCTTCTCTTCTAATGGATACCGTTTGCCCTGTTCATGCCCTAGTCAGCGGGAAATTTTAATCCTCGAATAAAAGTCTACTTGTGTCGTGTTTAAGCGATGACTGGTGATGATATTTTGTATAAAATTTGCTGATAATAGTTATTATAATATTACTTGGTGCAAAAATTATAATGATATTTTGCCAGTCAGTTTTAAAAACAACAGTTTTCCCCATGACACATTAATGCAAACTCACTGTTTGGAAACTCACACTTTGCCCCCCAACCTTGCGAATTCGTCGGCTGCCTAGGTTTGAAAAATTCACATCATCTCTACATCTTTACAAGGTAACGCCAATTTACACAAGTTGAATTTCACCACCCAAATTTCATTTTTTGATTCCCATTTTATCATAAATCAACTCTCCACCTACTTTAACAGAAAAGTCTTAAAAAAATTGATCTAAAACACCCATGAATCAAGCCATCTCATCAAATATTTTAATTCGAAAACTTAACCCAAAAAATCCAATTGCTTAAGAATTGATTTACTGATCTTTTTAACTATTTTGGTGGCTGGAAAACAATCAAAATCGGCCAGAAATTGCCACCACAGGAAGCCGTTTGTCGCGCGCGCTGGGTTTGCGTGGATTTGAAAAAATTTCCAACATTCTGTTATTTTTACTAAAGGGGTAATTTTGTCTTTTTACATTAGAAAGGCAATTTTGCTTTGTGTATAAAATTCTGGGCAGTTTTACTTGATTTTGTATTTGATTTAATATCCCTAATGATAATAATAATAGTAATAATAATAATAATAATAATAATAATATGAAGATTACAGTGGAGAATTAATCTAGAATTTCAGTGTTGTTATAAATTAATTGAAATCCTGATACAAGAATCGAAATGATAGGGAGGAGGGTAGTAAGTATGCTTCTATCATTATGTGGCAATGTATTACAATACAAACCAAGATTGCTTATCATAGACACAAACGTAATTCAAGGCAGACCCTTTTTCTGTTTAGCTATACTAAATATAATCAATGGTTCATCGCCTAGTGAGGGTTTCTGGATTTTCTATTTCAGGATTGTGGCGGTCACGAGACACTGTTCGTGGTGAATATGGGAATTGGCCTGGTCTACCCAACACTTGGGAATTATGATGCTGCAGTGACTGAGCTTGCCATCTTCTTCGCCATCTCATGATCTCAACAAGAATAGAACTCCCACTCATGGCCACTCCAAACCCAGCAAATGTTGCGAGCAAAACTGACAGAACTGCCTGCACCTGAACCTGTACAGCACAAAGCCAAACCAAAAAACAGGCATTACAATGAAGATTTGGATATTATTTGATTAATTCATACACCATAATCAAATTCTAACACGTTGACCAGCAAAGCTAAAGGAGCAAAAACTATAAAGGATCTTACCAAAGAATAAAATATGTGAGCGAACATGACAACTAAAGCGAATTGAATTGATGCATAGACCCAGACAAATCTTCTCTTCACTACAAAAGTTTAAGGGGATGAATCAGAAAATATCAGAAACAATCTCCCCGGATTCCTTACTACAGTGAACTAACAAAGAAACCTGAAACATAAGCGATTGCTTGTAGTTGCAACAGACACCAGTTTTTGTCTGTTATATGTGATTGGGATGATTCCTAAACAAGTAACGTATGTGAATGGTATGGCAACCAAATGGTGATGTTTTTGAACAAAAACATGCACCAATTGGCTCTTTTGCTAATTCCCCAATTCACAGGTCACATAAGATCTTTATAGGATATTCAATGATTTAACTTTATATTACTGGCTACTCTTGCCAACCTACCCATGGTTGATGAGGTCATGGATGAGAGGAGACCCAATACACAAGAGAATGGAAGGGATATCGCAACTGCACCTGTACCCATTTTTGCAACCTGCATGCAAAGTGATATATTACCAGGAAAATATTATGGAAATTGTACATATTTAAGTGAGGAACTAGTTGGCTTACCAGAAGCTGCTCAAGAAAACAAAAATAGGCAAGCATGCTGACAATAACGAGCACAGGAACTTCCTGCCAAACCCTGATAATAAGATCTAAACAAATAAGACCTAACATTTCTTTTTGGTAATTAGGATCATATTGCGATCAAATATACACATAATGTAGACTATAAATATGTAGATATATGGCTTTTTGACAGACCTTACTAGGATTCAATATTGGATGGAACTCAAAGTAAGAATCATTGATTTTAAAGGTGTAAGAAGCAAGACATAATAATTAGTAAATTGTGGATGGGAATCCAAATATATGACCAATTGTGTTGACCAAAGTCAGAATTTAGCCACATAGGTTTGGTAGATTTTATTTTAGAGTTATATCATGAGTATCAGATGAATCTCAAGTCAGTATGAAATTTTAGAGGTTGGTTTATGTCATTAGAAATAAGCAGCAGTAAACTTGTTGCCCCAGGAGTCCAAATATTTATTCCAGTCAATCATTGAAGTAGCAGTAGCAATTATCAAAGGCATGAAATGATCCAGTGGATGGTTGGTTGGTTAGGACAAAACTGTGACAAGGCCTGTGGAGAGAAAAAAGAACTCATTGTGGAACAAGTGTGGCCTTAAGTTGTTAGATCACATCTTCATGATCAAAACCATTATGTCAACCTTATTCACAATTAGAAAAAAATCCAACTTAAAACCTCAACATTTCAGCGGTCACCTGCTATTTATCAAGCATAAGAAAATAACAACTCATTTACCTGTATCCATTGATATCTGCCACCTGGCTTCTGTCTGCTCCACCATTTCGAGTTCGCATGCTTTGTATTCGTAAGAGAGTGACAGGTAGGTTCTGAACCTCTTGCTTGCACACATCACAAGTTTTGTTGCCTTTAATTGTAAACCATTTAATAGCACATTCTTTGTGAGCCAGAGCAAGTTCCCCTTTGCAGCTACATTCCATCTTGAGGGTTTCACCACCTTCACAAAGTTCAACCATGCAAATTCTACAAACAGCTTCTTCTTCAGGTATGTCTTCACCATCAGCATCAGCACTGTTTTCTGCAAATAAGAGAATATAAAAAGGCTTTTCTGTTATTTTGGACAAACAACAGCTTCTACAAACTAGAGGGAAAACTATGATTGCAAAGCCCCAGGATAAATAGGCATATAACGCCAGTGTGGATGCTAAGAAACTGAGAAATCAAAATAAAATGTATGAAGGACTGTATCAAATTTCAATGTATTTCCTTTTCTTTTACTAAATAAATTTATTCCCATTGAATCTCAACCTAAAATTTTGTTATAAAGAAATCAATCCCATAATTACTAAGGAAAAGTTACCGGATTCTACTATCTGAGATATATCTGACACAACTTCTCCTTCCTTTACTCGAGGAGTTGCAGGAATTACTCGGAAAAATGAATCCATTCTCCTTATGCTCCCTTCTTTGTTATTGACAGGAACTGAAAGTGAACGATGTATGTGCTTCTGGGTCCCTTTTCTCTGCAAAAAGGACTACAAAGTTGGAGCAAACAATAATGAAATCTTTGTAAGAATACGATCCTAAGTTAATAAAAGGCAAATAATGGAAACCAGAGAAGAGGAAAAAATCAGGAAGGATAGTTCTAATCCATGTTAATTACAAAGAATTCACATCTAAATACATTACTGATGGCCCTGTCAATGTCGATGCTGCATATAGAAATGATAACAAGTAACTTAACTCCTTTGTTTCAAACAACAAAAAGAAAACTCCGCTGGATCAATTCATGCAAGCTATATCCCCAATGTTGCTACCATGTATTGTCAAAAAGTCCATTCTCCCAACTAATTGGTTAAAGAAAGGCATTCAAGTATCAAGATGATGATTGGAAACTTACACTTGAATTTAGAGAATCGGCCACATTTCCACTGCATGTGGGTTCCAGGTTTCTATGCATAATTGGAGTTACGGGCAGTGATGACGTTCTGTTTATCCTGGGAGTAAATATCTTTGTTAGTGACAGTGATCTTGAGATGAAAGGCTTCTCTCGTGGTGCCATATTTGAAGTTTCTGGAACTAGGTTGGCAGCCTTCTCAATATCCGAGTAAGAACTTCGATACTTAAAACTTAATTTTGGTAAGAGACCTTTCAAAGAAGATTTGGCTCTTGATAAGGAAGGGCCAGGAGAACCACTAGTTCTTGCATCCGCAGGATTTAAGTTGAAGTTTACCCTCTTGGGAGTTGGAGTGGGACTAGGTGTTGGCGGCATCTTAATTACAACAGATTCCTGTGAGGAGTCTTGTAGTGTTCTTGAGGGTATTTCTAAAAAGAGGTTTCTTCGCTTCCAACTTTGAGAATGAAAGTTTTCTTCGATTATTCCCATTGAATCTTCAACCTGAGAAACAACAATGAGTAATATAAAATGAATAGCAGAAAAAAGAAGCATTTATTTCTCTCTAAAAGTACTTTTTTCCGTCAACCCAGCTACTAGCCTAAATTTACCCCGATCGATTCACTTAATTCACTAATTTAAAATCCTCCAAGCTTTGAGAAACAAGCAACAAATTCTGTCTATAGATTCTCTATCAAGGCTACAAATTGTATAGCTTAAAGGTGAAATGCATACATGTATATACGCACAAAAGCAAAGCAAGGACTAAATAGTTTCTAAGATCAATATTCAATAATCTTTATAGACCTCCACAGTCAAGACAAGCAAATCCGTGAAAATTTAATTTCTCAAGGAAGAGAAATCATGCCATTTGATCTCAATTGGCAGATAGAATATACAAAACCTAATATTTTAAAAGAAAAATAATAATAATTATACGACGCCAGTGAAAATTGTGTTTAAGTGCATACAAAGAAGGAACATATATCCGAAAAAGTATGTGCTGATGTTAAATAACAAACAAGCAATTAAAAAAGATGAATAAAATCAGAAAAAATGAAGAGAGAAAAGTAAATGATGAATTTGACAATCTAATACCCAGCAGGGCTGCTAGCCGTTTTCTCTTGACTATGTTAAGGGAGAGAATGAATTCTAAACACAAATCTTGTTAGACAACTAAGAGTCTTACAGCCAACAGATGAACTGATTAAAGTAATTACTTGCAGCTACACATAAATAATAACTTTCTCTAGAACTTTTGTTAGCGCTGTTAATGACCAATAATCTTCCATGTAATGTTAAATAAAACCACCTACTCTGTCGACACCTAGTAAAACCTGCCAATTGTTTTACATAAATCCTCGAATTCAATTCACTGAAGTTAACATCTAGACCTTGGTCCCCGTCAGTCCCCCTGATTGATGACCAGAAGCATGCCAGGTCCTTGTAATTATTTGTGTATTAGATATACGATACTGTTCATAAGCACCGATCAAATACCCAGTGAACTCTGACATATCTCATTTCTTTTACAGATTTGTGATTTCTGTGTTCAGTGCTGAATTATTGTAAGTGGTGATTCATAATTCCAAGTATTGGTTTCATATATTCATTGAAAAGGTATTGTAAAAACAGAATTTAGAAACCGCAAGCAACCCAACTAATGAAATTCAAAAGTTTGAAACTTTTCCAATAATGGACTCAAACAAAACATATATCACAAGAAATCAAGCAAGCATGAATTGTGCACCTTGTGAACTGGACTAACAGTTACATTTTGGGTAGCACCAGGAGCGGCTTCATGAGGCTCCTGAGACACAGGCTTGTCCTCCACAGTTGCCATTTTCTCATAAAAAGTGAGAAAAGAAACAAGATCCCAGAAGCTGAAACCTCAAGATAAACCAAAAAAAGAAGAAAAGCTTTGAAGCAAACAAGGCAGAGCAGCAGGAGTTAATGGTTTTATCCTATCAAGTGTGGGTAGAAGGGTAAAGGGAATAGGTGACAAGTAGGAGAAGAAGATAGAAGAGACATTAATAAAAATAATTCTTTTCCCCTCACTATCAATCTCATCTATGGCAAAAGGTTGTGGGCGGCAACTCTGTAACTGTCCCTACACCTCACTCACTAGCGTATTAGATATTATATAAGATACTGCTTTCCCAAAAGGAAAGGGCTCTCAGAACAAACCTTACAAATAACAGTTCCATCTATCTCACTTAAAAAACTTTAGATTTTTATATCAAATGAACTGTTGAATGCTTCAATTTCAAAACCTAAATCTTTTGGATTTGTTGAGATGATCATGTGAAAAATTCACACCAGAGAAATACTTCTGGTACATGTTCTTACATCTAACTGTAATTGTAAATAAAGGAGGCATGAAATGCCTGTGACTTTATCCATAAGTAGATGATGTAGAATTGGAATAAGAAATAAAGGCGTGAACATGGACCGAAATAATACGGCTGATGAGGCTGGGGCAGGTAAGAAGGTTTCCTTCATGGCATTAAATTTTTCCATCAATGCTATATATATACAATTTTTTATATATAGATAATAACATATAAATAATATATCATCATATAATTAAATATTATTTTATTTTTTATTCAAAATTATTTAATTATATGATAGCGCATCGTCTGTATCAAAAGTGTATACACATAGTTTTATTAAATTTCCTTTTAACAATTAAATTTTTTTAATGATATTATGTGTACACAGTTTCGAATACACAATTGTGTATATCAATGGTGGGTTAATACATAATTAATATTATTTTATCTTTAATTTAAAATCACTTTCTCATATAATAACACATTATTTATATATCCAATTATATGTATATAGTTTTATTATATTCTAAGATTTTTTTTTCAAACTTTGATATGATAAATAATAAAATTATATATTTTTTTATAAATAATTTATATATACAAATAATATATTATATATAATTAAATAATTTTAAATTAAATATAAAACAATATTCATTAATATTATAATATATCATCTTTATATTTAAATTATGTATAAAAAATATTTACACTCCTTGATGACAAATGTTTGCCCACTTCAATTGATTCTCGAAAATCTTAGCATTTTTATTACACGGAAGCAATCACTCTTGTAGAAATTTCAATAAATTAAGGGATGGGTCTACTTAATTATATCAACGATTGTTCTATTTAAAATTAAAAAGCATATAATAATAAAAATCATAAACTTTGTATTTTTTTAATAATATTAGAATAGCATGCCCAACTTTAGTCTATTTTAAATTAAAAACTAATTAAATTACAGATTACGTGGCGCCTGCTCAGAGGGTGCGCCCTGCTCGCGGGGAGAGATTATCGTATAACTTTCATATCGCGAGAAAATGGCGATTATAATAAAACCTGATTAATATTCTAATTAAGTTGGATTATGATATGAATTGATAATTTAATATCCCGCTTCTTTGGATTTGAAGAGCCGATAGTATGCTCAACTGTAACTTTAGTCTTGTCAACTTCATATGTCATCCCTAAAGTTTAGTATAAGTACAGTTTAGTCATACATTTTTTAGATATCGCTTTTCTCTCGGGGACCAAAACGTAATCAATTCCTAATAATTGGTAATCACTAAGTTGATCTGGTTAGGAAGCATAAAATTAAATAAATAAAAGAGAAAGTTGGTCAAGATTTGACAGCAAATGATCTGTTGACACTTGTCATGTTGATTCAAGTGTAATTTGAAAATGAATAATAATTTAATTTGTGTAAAAGCTAAGGCTGATCATATCATGGAGGCCTTCGCTTTTTTTAAAAGATGCTTATTACTACTCCAAGCTCCAGCCAGGGCAAACTTTTTATTGCCAAAAAGCCTTGGACTATAATCAATTACAACAACTGTCTCTGTCTCCCTCCCATTTCTTAAGAATAATGTCATCTTAATCATAATTATAATACATTCCTTCTATAATTAAAAATATGTCAAATGGAGTCTTATTTAACCATGAAGAAAAAAAGGTATGATTTGTAATCCCATTAGTGAAGTAGAGGATTAGTTTTTTTGTTTTTTTTTAAAATAAGGAATGTTGAGTTAAACCGTTTTTTCAAAGTCAAATTTATTCTATCGAATAGATAAAACTCTAATTCAATGATTGAGTATCCCACGATTATTATAACAAATAATTTAAAATTTTAATCTTAAAATATCATTAAAGAAAATTTGAACCTTTGCTCATTTATGATTAAAATCTCATCCTTTACCACTTAAATTACTCTTGAAGTCAATATGAACATATTTGACACCACTAAAATCTTTAATTTTTTCTGGTTTGCCTTGGTTTTGTGTATAGTAAAACTTATTTTGACAACCCTGCAACTGATTTTATTAAGATTGTGAATAAAAGGGTTGTTTCTTTTTTCCTCGTGAACTCCATCATTGTAGAATCTTTGATAGATTTTTAAGAGAAGAGAATTCCTTATTTTTTTTATATCAATAAAACTATGTACATAATGATGTGTTACTATATGATTATGTGTTATTTTATTTTTAATTTTTAACTATTTACACATCGTTGTTATGCACAAAATTATGTACAAGAATTGCGCGTGTAGAACTAATCTTTTTGTATAGGGTCTGCAAACCTGAATATTTGCTTTGAGCTTTTGTGCTAATCTTCTTATCCTGAAGGATGAGTCTGAGTTGCACTTGAATTCTCGTTAGAGGACTTGTTGTTTTCTGTTTGTGTTAATATGTTTTTTTACCCACCAAACAATAAAAAATCTTCAATTCCCATCTCCACAAGCCTTAGAAAAGTTTATTTGAAAGCTCAAACATTCTTAAATAACATTTCTTTTTCAATTTCATCATTGTTGTATATTTTCTATAGGTTATGTTTTTAAAATTGAATTTCTTTTTGGGTTCACATGGCAGCTAAAGTTGCAACTTTCGGTGTTACTGTATTTTGAAATGAGATAATGCCACTAAATGGATCATAAATTTAAAATTGAAGAAAGCCTTCTTATACTGTTTGAATTAAAGTGGGAAAGACTGAGAGAGTGTAGTCAAATTTAGAAAAAGCAAAGCATACTTTAAAAATTTCCCCTCTTAGAGGGAGGATTGATGTTGTTGATGTTAAGAAGTGACAGACAATAGGATTTGGGAGTGCCGTGGCTGCTAAACCAGACAAAATATAAGAAGAAAATGGAAATCCCACTGACCTTTATAATTATTATTTGTTTAGAAAATTAAAACACTAAAAATGACCCTAAATAGATCCCATCAAAATTCCAAAATGGATAAATCCATGAGTCCACATCAAATAGCAGATCAGATAAGACCAAACGTGTAAAAAACCAACTAGTTAAAAAGAAGAGAAAGTAAAAAGAAAAGAAAAGAAAAGAAAAGAAGTCAAGAAGAGGTAGAGACAGAAGTAATATGAGTCTTGAGACTTTAAAATTTTGAGCAGGTCTGAAAGGGGAGTAAAAAGCTTCAAATTTGGATCTGGGTTTGATTAGTTGTGGTATGTAGGTACAGACAGTTTTACTAAAAAAGAAATGAACCAAACAAAAGTATTGCCACTTGTTTGTATGAAATGATCTGCCTAATAACATGATTAGATTGTTTTTGGCTAAATGGCCTTACCTGTATTTGAAGTTTTTTCAGTGATCATGACATAAAAAGGATTTTGTACTGGCTTTATGGTGCAAAAGTTGAGCAACCAAAGTTATCAAGAAATAAAACACTAATTTTATCTTAAGCCCCACATCACAATTCAATAGATATATTTGAATGAAAGGTACTTGCTGCAAGTCAAAAACATACAATATATGAATCAGTAACTTGGTAACAGAGTAATTAATTAAACAGAAATATTACTTAAAGTGTCTGCCAATGATGGGGGACATTTGTGCAGAAATCAAACCTACCCTTAGATTTGTAAGTGGGGAGAAAAATAATAAGATGGAGTGGGGTGATGTTTGAAGTGCAATATGATGTCCCTCCCTCAGAAACCATTACCTCTTAAGATAACAAGAAAGTCAAAGTGGTGCCAACTCAGCCTCCAGCAGGTTTGTGATAGTGGTTACCGCTGAAATATTTGGGCTTGGGTTCAAGATCAGGCAACAAATCCAAACCTGAACTTCCCAGGGATCTGTCATGATATGTAGACACACTTTATAGATTTGTGATAGCTTTTTTTCCTAGTTAGTCAATAAATTACAACACTGGAATTATAACGCTCCTTCGCAAGTTTATGAAAATCCCACACTTTTGGAAATTGGAGAGTAAAACTTTCCAGTTTTTAGCTATGTTTCCATTTTGTTGTGCAGGTATACAAAAATCCTAAAGTCTTCAAGTGTGTCTTCATTGGATACTCTCCCTCTAAAAAAGGTTATAAATATTATTGTCGTACCTCAAAACAGCTTCTATGTCTGGTATGATGTAACTTTTCTTGAAAATCAGACCTTCCATACCAATACTTCTCTCTATGGGTGGAATTTGGATGAAAAGGGCCATTGAGAACCATTAGTGTAAACTAGTTGATTGTTTACTATTTAGCTCTTAGGAGATTGCTTTCCTAATTTGTTTTCAATCTATAGATTGTCTAAATTGAAGAATTCAATTCAAAGGAATTAGTTTCAGTACACCATTTTCATTATGACAAAATTTTCAAACTACAGACTATCAAAATTTTTCAGTGTTTTAACATAGCAAATCTTTAGCCAAAATTCTAATTGGTGTTATTGTCCATGAAATAAATAATTGTAAAATCTTACTGTCTTGATCAATCTACCTCTCCAAGAGCATCACCATCTCACAGTGTGAAGTATGTGGGAAAAGATCTACGGCCATGGCTTTCACAGGTTGGAAAGGCTCTGACACGGGCATTGATTTGGTGCAATGCCGAGCCAATGAAATTCTAATTGGTGTCATTGTCCATGAAATAAATAATTGTAAAATCTTACTGTCTTGATCAATCTACCTCTCCAAGAGCATCACCATCTCACAGTGTGAAGTATGTGGGAAAAGATCAACGGCCATGGCTTTCACAGGTCGGAAAGGCTCTGACACGGGCATTGATTTGGTGCGATGCCGAGCCAATCCTGCACTGCTCATGTTCCTCCATCCCCTGTTGTCTTTATTTCCTTTCTCAACCTTTTCGGGAGATGGTGTGCATAGTTCAATAGCATTTGCCACTAAGGTTTCAGGATTGCAGGATATGTAACTGCAAAATGAAAACAGCTTAAATGATTAGAAGAATTTACTATATAATATTGAGGAATAACCAAAGTTTAATAGAGAACTAACACAAGCCTCTGCAGATGTGGATGAGTCCTCAAAGCTTTAATCACCTGTATTTTCACAAAAAAATGTGAACTAGGATTAGCAGGATAAAGTAACAATGCAGAAGACATATCACATGGATTCTTGGATACAAGTAGTGAAGACTAAAGACCCCCGTGGCCCATCAAAGAATTAATTTTTAAGGTTTTAATCAAAATTATAAACCTTCTCATGTTCAACCACCACTAACAACGGCAATAGTATTTAGATTTTCAAAGGTTTTTAATTTTAGGAGGTAAACAGAAATACTTGTTAGTAGTATTAAACAAGACATATTATCCAAGGCATCTTCGCCATGAAACAAAAATATAAGAAAAGAAGAGCAGTAAATTGTAAACACAATGGTGTCTTATCTAATCACTTCTATGCTCTAATTTTAATGCAGCCAACTACAAGAATGATGGGGAATGCGGAACATCTATTACACAAGTTCTGTAGTGGACTATAAGCAAGTAGTGAACAGCATAAAGCATCACCATCATGGTGGTTGACCAAGCTGACTTGGTATTGGTGTCTGCTGATGTCTATATCCAACTTTTGAGAATAAATACAAAGTGACATCAACATCATAGTCACATAGAAACGGAAATGTTTCATTAGACACAGGATAGAACCTTTCATTTTTGACCATGCTTGGTTTAGACACTAACAGCACCCTTTTTCTTTTTTTGGTAAGTACTAACAACAAACCTTTAATCTCCAAACTATGACATGATACACAGTCAAATGTTTTCTTTTTCAATTTTTTTTTTTATGTTAAAGTTATTAAAGAAGGGATTTTTGGTTGGAGCAAGAGTAATGGAAAATAGTTTTAAAATGTGCATGTACATGTGAACTAAAATTAAAGAACATGTTCCTTACAGTTGGATGAAGTCCACCACGTGGAGGATCAACAATAGCAACAACATTTTTAAACTGCCGCACAGAGGAATTTTCATCTTCTGTACAACCCTTCTGGACTTGGTTTTGAGGTTCTTTTCTACTACTTTCTTCACACTCAGAAGTGCCAACACCATTTTCAGGCTCATGGACCGAGCTCCCTTCACTGTGTAAAACGTTATCCAAGGAGGAATCTTTCTCTTCTGTAGTAGCAATTTCTTTGTCATTACTCTTAAATACATGGTCACCTTGTTTCTCAGGCACATTTAGATACTCCCTTAATAAAGACCCCATCACATCCTCCGCCTGTTAGTTCAAACAAATAAAAAATAGATAAATTTCCTTATAGAACCTGTGATAAATTTAAAAAATGTGAATAAAAAATAATAACGAATTAATCAAAACTAGATTTCAATTTCCAACACCAACAGATGAACATTGGTTTTTCCTCAAGAGTTCATACAAATTACTATAGTAATGACTCATCATTTCAAAAAAAAAAAAAAAAGGAAAGAAAGAAAACCAGCTAGAAAGGATCCAAAAATAAAATTCACACCTTTGCACAGACAAATTTACAGTTTTTTATGCCATTTATTTCAGCATTCCGATGAGCATCTGAAACCGCAGAAGCATTCATTTCAATGCCAATAACCTGGAGAATTCAAAGTGAAAACAGGCCCAATTATTTAAAAAGCAAAAAAGAGATAAGTACAATGGACATATACTACAAATTTACTACAATATCCCTCCTTAGGTATTACATTTAACAATTTAGCTCCTTTCAAGCAGAATTTAACTGTTTAATAAACAGAACACTGACCATAAAGGGTAAATTGTCATTTCAGATCCCGGGGGAATTTGTTATTTTATGATACCTCAGGGGAAAATTGTAATAAACTCCAATGCTACTACAGCTTGTCTACTGTTTCAATAACCCCTTGCTACCTAATTGTATTGTATGTATTTATCTTGTATCCAAAGATTGAATTTTATCCATGTTACATAGGGCATTCAACACTTGAAGTGTCAACCAAGAATAAGATCACAAAAAAAAGAGAAAACAAGAACTAGGTAGCTGACTATTACCATACCAACACGATGTGCCAATGTGAGCCCAATTGTTCCGGTACCACAGCATACATCAAATAACAAGGTATCAGGACCCAAATCAGCCCAATCTCCAGCAAGCGAATATAGTTTCTCTGCAGCTAGAGTATTAACCTGCAGTACCATATTAATTTCTTTTATACATTTCTGTCCTTTTTCTTCTATACACCAACACAAATCATTTGCACACAAAATTATCCAGCATCAGTAGCAAAAATTATTGAATTGAGCAAAATGGCAATCTGAAGTCTCACCTGGAAAAAAGCCGTAGGGGATATACAAAACCGGAGATTGCTTATACAATCGTGGATTCTTGCCTCCATGAAATCATTACTTCCCTCCAGCTCAGTGCCACTTGCTGGTTTTGGAATTCTTAATAGGCGCAATGGAGCATCAGCTGGAGCTACATTTGAAATCCCTTGATGATCCTGTATGAAAACTTAGCCACTATAAAAAAACAAAGGCTAATACAAAGAAAACATAGTGTCAATCAGAAACACGGAGAGCACCATATTAAGCCACAGATGTTTTAGGGGCCAAAAAAGTAGATTCTGTGCACTCTATGAAGTCATATTATACATGGAAATTTTTTATTGGCTTGTTTCAGAGGCGTTATAACTTTAAGGCATTAAGTATTCATAAACCTAACAGCACTCAACCTTCTTAACCCTTCTTTTCACCTTGCACATAAGACCATTCAATCCTGATCAAATATCTAAAAGTCATGGAGTTAGGCATTACAAATTCTAGCAATGTAACATTCATCCAGATTCGATGATTCTTGTACAAGTAAATCTATTATAAGTGGAAGCCTATGTAGGATTATCTATTATTTTTAGCAAAAAGGAACTCGTACCTGAACAACCAATGCAGTCAAGGGTAAAGATGGTGAAGTTGCACTGGCTCCTGCAGCAAATGCTTGAGATAACTTCTCAAATTCACTGTTTACTAGCGAATCATCAATGCCCGTTGAGCAAACCTATGTAATCAATATTAGGAAAAAATATATGTGATCCCAAAAAAGTATAAGCAAACACATCATTAGAAATACTCCAATTCTATAAAAAAGCATAATCTGCCTTATCGTCTACCAAAGCACACAAGCTTGAGCCAATTTAGGCTTTTTTATTCATTCTTTTGCAACACACTGCAGTGAATTCCAAACAAGAAATGGTTCATGCAACACAAAGTTCATTCAAGTTGTCCTTTGGTATATTTGACACAAACCTGAACTATTAGCATGACCTCTGAAATGCTGGCATCTAAATTTTCAGCATCAGTTGGCTTTTGTGGAGTTCTTCCTTCTCGAACCTTAAAGACGTCAACATAAAGAATATCAAAATGGGAGATCAACTGAATCCTACAGTACAGAAATGATGAAAAGACAGAGAGTTATACATACTGCTAACTGGCGCCAGAATCCAGTATTTTTAAATCTGTTCCAAATTGGTAAGTTTGAATACTGCAGAAATTCCTGAAAGACTGAAGCATATTTGCAAGCAATTACAGAAACATTTGGACAGTCCATAGGTTCTTCAACTGCTGTCACACCCTCCCTGAAAAGTCTCTTATACTTTGTAAAACTGTTCTAATACCAACAAGTGTCTCCCAACAACAGCAAAAATAAATGATAATGCTGACTACCTAAAGTTTCCAAGCATGAATCCCACAGTTGGTTTGCCTTGGAGAGAATATCCAACTGAAAATTCACATTTGTTACGATACCCATTCACAACTGGTGATTCAAGTATACCCTCTAGTTGGCAAGGAAGACCACCTGCAGAATTTAAGATAAATCAAAGACAAACATTAGTGTCACAAGCATTCTTGACATGAATATTTTGGGAAGTCCTCACAAAGGTACACAATGTACCTATCTCCCTGGATTTGAGAATCCATTCTGGAAGTGAAACACCATTTGGACATGCTTTACGAGCATTTCTAGTCTGTCCAAAACATTATCAAAGTTCAGATTGCTTAAAAAATTGTATCGCAAAATATGATAGAGAAAAATAAAACAGAAGCCAGCATTTCTAACAAGTTTTTTCAACATCTGTGCAATCGAGTTCTTTTTGTGTTCCAACTGATCACTGTAGGGCATATGTGCCAAGGGTGTCACAACATCTTGAGCACTTCTAGGCCTTGAAACTGATCCATCAACAGCTGAACTGTCGTTGTTGGTAGTACCATCCTCTATCCTACTTGAAGATGGAGATAACCCTTCAATCTCTCCTACCAACGCTGGCTCATCAGTTTCTTGGGTGTTTTGAGGGTAAGCCATAGCCAATTTAACCTGCTTCTCAAATGATCGAGGGATGACATTAGCAACCTTTAAATTCTTGTTACCAACAGATATTCCTTCAAGCTTCTGTCACATTAAAATTCCCATATACCAGTCAAAAAAAGGCATTGCAAGTTTAAAAACCAGTAAACATAATGTATATATAACAAGGGGTACCTCCATTGCACTGCTCAACTGTTCTGCATTTTCAAAATTCACAAAACCCACAGTCATGCCCTTTTTCTTCTTCGCAGATTTAAAGAGTATTTCCTGGCAAAATAAACATTTGCTATGAACAAGGCAATGTAGTAGTAAGACTTGTGTATCTAACACCAAATGGTTTCGATAAACAGAGCAACACAGGAAAGGCCAAGTCTCATAATTTTCCAGTATCTTGCATATTTCTGTTAGAATGCTCATATTGTAGCCTTAGATATAACCAGAACTATAGCAACTATGTTATAAGCCAAAAAGATACTATGTGAAGAGACAGGCTAATACTAGAATCCTTCCATTATGATGGCTATATCACATAACACTTATGAAGTTGCATAAGCTTTCAATCTGCAACACAAAAGAAAGATAAAGATGCCCCCTGTCCCAACCTTACACTCCTTGCAAATAACATCAACTAAATTCTACTGCATTGATGCTTTAATCTTCTTCTTTTTTTCTTTTAAATACTTTTATGTTGGCTAAACAAATTTTAACTCAAATTTTGCCATATAGAAACCTAAATTTTCAACCTTGATAAAAATGAGCTTCCAAAAACTACATTGATGTGGGAAATGCTACATTAATACAATGTCATTCAACCAAACCTCCTAACCCAGATATTTTATAAATGCTACTTTCTCATATTGCAAGTTTTACTTCACATGATATGATTGATTATTTCATATGCTTTAAAATTTCACTACGTTTTCTATTATAAATTTCACATTTATATTAAGTTGATTTAAGTCCTGACTTCACTTACATGCTCAGCAAGAAAACTCTTCAAATTATCAGAACTCCATTTCCTTGGTAAATGAACCAAACATTTACTAAGCTCACTATCCTCACCACCACCAGCATCACCGTCGACAACAACCTCCGTCATCATAACATCCTCCGCCTCTTCCTTCACTTGGCGTTTCTCGCCATTCTCCGATTGTTTTGCCTTCTTAGCACGCTGCGAAGTGGGGTCCCAAGTGTTATCGGGCCGAGGCCTGAGTTCCTCCTCGCCATGAGCGTACCTACAAGTGCTTCCATGGCGGCAATTGCCCGAGTGGGTCCTGAAGTAGGAACAGAGACTAGTTTTCCATAACGGGTTAAGTGAAGGGTCCGGCTCTGAATTTGATAGTGGCTCATCCTCTCTCTTCCGTTTCTCGGCTGGGTTGTGGTGGTCACCGTCAGTTGACAGTGGCATGGACGGTTGGATTTCGCTATCAGCATTTTGGTCCGGTTGATTTGGATTGGCTGATTCATGACAGTTGATTGGAGGGTCGAGGCTTAGGGTTTCAGTAGATGATGCCATTGGGTTGGTTATGTAGAAACTGTCAGTCATATGCTTCTGGTTAGGGTTTTAAATTTAACGGAGCTTCAGAGAAGGAATATCCGGAAATCTTTTAGTCTTGATAATCTAATTTTTATTATTTAATTTAATTTATTAATAATAAAATATTATAATAACTTTTTATTATTGATACTAATATAATAAATCATATAAATGATAATTTAATTATTATTTTTATTTTAAAAAATTTTGATTTTATTATAATATATTATTATTTATTAATTTTTTGAAATAAAAATTTTTTATTTTTAATTAATAATATAAAAATATTTACAAATAATTATATTTTAAGGTATTTAAATAAAATAATTTATTAATATTTTTTATATTTAATTAAATACAATAATTAATTATATTTATCAAATTTTATTAAATATAATAATAATTTATACTTAATAATTTTTTAAATAATTTATCTTTAAAATAATTTTTTTATTTTAATAATAAAATATTACTTAAATTACACTCTTCAAGATGAACTTGACATCCCCACCTTACAAATTAAAAAATTACTACAGGTAATTGATAAATGTTCAAGCAAAAACTGCTTTGTATACTTATTTTACCGTCCTCATGTACTCTTGAAGTAAAAAATCTCTTTTATATTCAATTAAAAGGCCAAAGGAATATATATACTCTCAAAGCCTTATTTATGGAATTTGAAAATTTCAAAATCTCACTAATAAATCAATTAGATTTAAAATTTTTTGTTAAAAACAGAAATAAAATTATTATTTTATTAATAATATTAAAAAATATAAAATTTATTATATATATTTTTTAAGTTTTAAAAACTAATAATTTTATTCGTATATAAAATTTTCTAACTTAAAAAACTCATATTCCCTTCCTGCCGCCCCCCCCCCAAAACCTAGGTTTGTTGTCTTCTCCCCTCTCCATTTTAAAATTCTGGCTAATGTCTCCCCTCTCTAGATCTTTTCGTTTCAATAAAGAGACAATTTCTTCATTTCTGACAAAGAAATCTAGAGAGAGAAAGTCATTGTGCCCCAGTCAACGTTTTATAATTGAAAGGAGAGATCGTTGACGTCAGAGATAATAGTCAAAAAGGTGAAGGAAAAGGCCTTAGGTTTGGGAGAAAAAGAATTGTGATTTTTCAAAGTTAGAAAACTTTAAGAAGGGATGAAGTTATTAGTTAGAAGAAAAAATATAATAAATTTTATATTTTTTAATTTTACCTTTATTTTTAACGATAATTAACTTAGAGACAAGACTTTGATAATGCATTGGGAATAAATCCTTTACGCAATTAAAATTATAAGTTATCCGACTTACCATCCCATCCCTATTACTAAAACTTTGCATCTCAATAATTCAGCTTAAAGTCCAGGAAACAATCACTTACAAGTCTAGGAGTATTCAGGCCCCCAAGATGCTTCTCCCACAGCATTGAACTATGGGTCGAACACACCCTCAATCACCTTGAGCACTAGCAATCATCGAACTCTTATTCAATTTCCATTTTTTAATTATTATAATCTTTTTTTCCTCTCATTTCTCCTTCGATCCCTTACTTTGATTTGTTATAATTTTTCATATCTACATTGTAAAATAATATTTTGTTATTTTTTATTATTATAAATAAATAACAATTTTTTATACATCTTATGTCAATTGCCCTAAACTCAAAACAAATTTTCGTGTAATCTGTAAACGTACCCTAAAAATATAGTGATGAATAACTAGCAGGCATACGTCATGTTTTCAAACGAGCACAGCCGACGGTGCAGATATTAGAATTATGAAAGAATGTCATGTCGGTTGTGAAAGCTGAGCTGATTTTATGTATGACGTTTGCTGGGTGCCATAAATTAGAATGAAATAAAGAGGGAAATTTCCACACACGTAAGAGATTGAATTTGCCGTAATTCAGTAGTTTTCTTCCATTAAACTGCTACCGGTTTAAGACCATTTTTAGTATTAGGCATCAACTTACCATGTCAGTTTGCATTCTGAAAGATTAACACTCAGTTAGGCTACATCCAATCTCTTACAAGATCAAAAATACAAACAGACAAAAAGATAATGCAAACAAATTATAGATTAAATGAATTAGAGAACGCCATATGACAATCATAAACTTAAAAAACATTTAATCACTAACTTGTGTGCAAATTTTTGGGTGAGAGATAAGACAATCATTTAACAATATTTTTTGGGTAAACTTTTAGGTGTATGATGAGAGAAAAACCTCTAAAATTGAAGCATTATTCCAACAAATATGCAACTATATTTACATGAGAATTCACTTGCAACTATTTATAGGACAACACCAATGAGGCAAGCAATGCATTATACCTGTATATAAATTACTTCTGGTAAATCAGATTATATGGAAAGCATTATTCTTTTGGCAACAGAAGACCATATGGAAAGCATTATTCTTTTGGCAGCAGAAGACCATCATCAATCATCAGGTCCATTGTTCACCTTAATTTCTAAGAGCCTATCAACGGGTTGCCTACAAATAGGACACCGGTTTGATTGGAACTGCAAAACTTTGGCACACCCACTGCACATACACTGCACAACAGTAGAATAAACAAAACATAATCAGCAAGTAAAAAATCTTTAACATGGCCAATTTAAATAAACAAACTTATAGGAATGAGGAAAGTGTTTGATAAGAAAAAGTTAGGAAATCGCCACATGGTTAACAATCATCACGGGATCAGCTTTAAAACCTCACAAGCTGGCTTTTATGCTCCCTAAATCAATTAGATCCAACACTTATAGAATAAACTATTTTCGCATATTAATTTGTTCACATGAAACTCTATAGAAATAGTTAAATATAGACACTTAAACAGCACAGATGCTTCTCCTTTTGAATCAAGCAATCACAAAGTACAAAACAATTCACATGATTAAGTTTATCCTTAGCCAGGACATTTGAGAGTTACTGGATCATAAAACTTTACAATCTACCAAACTGCAACCATGGCATATGAAAGAATATTCCAACTATGAAACAAGGGAGTGGAGTGTCTTCAGAGTCTTTGAACTCACAGTTGCCAGTTCTGTGAACATCATTTAACACTAGTTATCAAGCCAAAGTTCCCTGGTAATGAAAATTCATATCTCAAAGAGATTTTTTTTTTTCAGGTCACCATAATTCGAGCCTAATGATCAAACAAAAATTGATAGTGCAAACAAAATCTAATGCCCTTTCAAAGCAGCTTAAATAGTACATATAAAATCAACAAGTAGATATGGAAAACACCTAAATATAACTGAATACCAATTATGCTAGATATAAAGTTAAACTCTCTTCAGTTGTCTCAACAAAGTGGTTTGGTGTGCTATGCTAGATACACATGCATATATGTGATTAAGATAAGCAAATTTAAGTTTATATGTGCACCATAAAACATAAAAAGCCATGTTCTTAACCTTCCACTTTGATGTCTATGATGCAACAAGTAAGACAGAATATAACCTTGCATTCCAATCACACCAAAAAGGAAGAAAAAAAGGAAAAAGAATAAGTTTCTATATATACCATGTGTCGGCATGGCAGGACAGTTGTGTCACGTGGTTCTGACAGGCAGATGACACAATCTTTTCCAGAATCACTCTCATCAGCTTCACCAGAAACTGAATTCCCAATTCCATAAATTTCCTGAAGCTCATACCTCACTCTGTTCACGCACAAGATTTGCTTAATCACCTTGACTTGGTATTCAGCTTTTTCTCTCTTTTCGAACACTGCTATAGTAATCTGAGAATTCCCAGATGGATTAGCTTCTGATCCACCATGGTCTGACGACAGAGCCTCAGTCTTCACAATGAGAGGATAAACTTCTGTATCACCCCCCTCTGTCAATGTTGTTTCATCAAACATCAAGAAGTCAATCCCTGTTCCAGAAGGTTGTCTAAACTTCTGGCCTAGACCCGGTTGGAAAGATATAGTGACTGGTTTAAGCAGGTCTTCCTTTGTTGGAATCAGGTTACAGTCCACTTCTTTAGCAAAAAACATCACTGAAATACTGTTGAAAACAAGAAAAGAACAATTGTCAGAAGAGCAATATATTAGTAGTATAGATTGAAGTATATAGACCATCAATATAAGCAGTTCAAATAATAATAGTCCAAAGCAAAAGAATTATACAGGCTCCACAACTCTAAGGAGAAATGCACTAAACCAAATCAAATTCATTATATTAGAACATAAAAGCTCATATTCAGGAAGAAATAAATCCAGTACATCCGAATTCATTCTGAAGAAGAAAATATACCACTAAATCAATCAGATGCTGAATTACATAAAAAATATATATATTTTTTAAAACAATGATATCACTGTAAAAAGTTTATAGAGTACTTCAATAGGTTCAAGGCACAATATACTTGGCAAATGGTGGTTGAAGCCAAAACTGCAAAGAATGTTGGCTTCACTTCTACACTTTCTATCTTGCTTTCCTTAGATAATGTTTAATTTAGGATAACCGTATAAGTTCGTCTTCTAATCACTAAAATTAAACGCCCTGAGCTTGCTTAGCTACAAATTCTTTTCCACTTTGAACACCATGTAAGCAACAAATATATAAACCAAAAACAAACCCACATAAAAAAAAAAAAAAAAAAAAACCAGAAATGATCAACAAAAAAACCAAATCAAATTGACATCGTAATCCACATATAAAAATATACCTTCCAGGCGCAGTGGCGTCCAAAGTGAAAGAAACAAGGAACTTTCCCGGATTTTCAAGATCAGGTTCAACCCTAAGACTCTCCTTCTTCACATTAACATCATTCCTTATCGTGACAGCCTTCTGATGCTCGACGTAGGGCGCCATGACGGGGGGATAATGCGCACCAGGGACATGATGAAAACCGCCGTATGTAGTGGGAGCCGGAATTGCAGGGGGCGGGTAAAAAGAGGGGTTGTGATGATATCGATTAGAATTAGGATATTGTGCGGGATATGGCGTCGCAGCGGCGAAGACGTACTGGTTTGGGGTGGGTCTAGATCGGGTAGACGGTTGTTGGTCGCCATTAGAGTGCCGCCGGTGTTGTCCTGAATTGGAATTTCCCATTATTCAACCGTACTTTGAATGAGCTGAAAAGATAATCGGAGATCGAGAAGAATAAATATTCATTGGGTTTATCCTTACAGCAATATTACGTGTATGAATACTATTTGAATTTACGTATTATATATCATATTTAATTATATAATAATATATTATTTATATATTTAAATTATATATAAAAAATATATAATATAATATTTATTAGTTACAAACTATATGAATTGTCCGGAAAAAAAAATCCAATTCTCTTATTTTTATTACAATCATATTATGTGTATTATAAAAGTATTAATTTTTTGAAAAAATAATATTTAAAATATATTATCATTATTAATTTATTATCAATTATAACATATTTATATAATAATAAAATTATATGTATAAATAATATACATAATTAATAATATATTATTATATAATTGAATATTATTTTATCTTTAAATTTAAACTATTTAATTATATGATAATATATTATTAACTATATATATTATTTATACATATAATATTATTCTTAATATAATTCAGAATTTATTGACGTATAATTTTAAAAGTTGGAGATTTGTTGACTCGTATTTTTTAAAGTTTTGTCATTATTATTATTATATAACTTATTTGCAGGAAAACTATTACATGCAAAATCAACATGCATGAACTTAGTAGAAGCAATAATATATCATTATTATATATTATTTTATTTTTAATTTAAAATTAATTAATTATATCATTATTTATGTATATAATTTTATTATATTTGAATATAAGTTAAATATATTTACCCTATCATTATTAAGTTAATATCTGAAAATTATAGAAATTAAATGACTATGAAGTGGCAAAGGGAGTGGGTCTGGCAATCACAAAGCATGGGAGCAAATCACAATATAAGTTAGGCCAACTGGCCCAATTCTCATATATTTCAAACAATTTTCAGCCATTGCTAAGTTACCTCACATTGCCTTTATCATATACGCCAGAAATGTATTAGCCAGAACCAAAAATGTTAATTTAATATATACTTTTGTTTTAAAAAATACATAATGAAAAAACACATCTAAATATATGATAACGACTTTTCTGGTAGTGGTCGAGACAATCAGCTCATTTTGATTATTTAATTGATCTTGGACCACCCATAAAAATAATTACATGAAAATGAATTATTATTTGATGATAGTTGAGATTAATAAAACTAATGAAATATTAGATTTTTCAAAAAAAAAAATTAAGTTTTCTATTATGTTTATGAAACTTTAAATTACCAGTTATTTTATGAATAATCAAAAACCTTTTCAAGCGCATTTAGACTCATTGAGAAGGGAATAATGGAGCTATTTATTGGCTTGTCGGCATAACAATTTCAGCAGAGGTTCAATAATTTTGCCAACTTTAGAATTGGGGTTGTTTTGTTTTGTTCTACAAGATGACAACTTCAATAAATAGAATTACATTCATTGCTTGCTTCAATGTATAAGTTGCATAATTCTGAACTGACAAAATGTTTCAACTCCATACGCTTGGTTAAACCAAAAACAGAAGCACCAACCTTAAACCGGCATATTTTTTACCAACCGCTGTTCATATTTTCACCCATTTTGACTCTTCACTGCACTATTGATTGCACTACTACGATAATGTGACATTCAGATACCTATGCACACCACCCAGATGTTAAAACTTTGTTTCAAGTGGGAATTGAAGACAAATTCTCTGCAGTATAAACTTCATCTCTAAGCAATAATTAAAAAGAAAACGAAAGAAGCATGTGTCACTGGAAATTTTGAACCCAATATGGTACATCAATGGAGCAGAGCAATAAATAATGAGCACCATTTCATTCAACAATGAAGGTTTCAACTTATTGATATAAATACTTTTGACTGTCGAACAGGAAAGGGATGTGAAAGATACAAGATCAGAGTGACCCAACTGAGTACTCCTTAAAGCAGATAAATTGCAAAATCATAGAGAATCTGGATACAGACATGTTAAGCAAGGAAATTGAATTCACAGGTTGTGAAAGGCTAGCTCATCATCAATTAATTTTGGTCAATCAAATAATGTGCAGGAAAGCACCTTAAAGTGCAGTGCGGGTTGCAGAAACCTGCTTCATCCATTGAGTCAATCTAAAAGAATTATCAGCAACCCATGACAGCACAGTTGTACACGAATACCCCAGCATGCTCCTTCACAGCAAGAACCTTCCAATCCAGGGTCCCATCATCGACTCCTGATTTTGGACACCAAGAGTTCAACACAATAGCTTCACCTTCTGGACCTCTTTGGCCACCCACAACCAAAAGTTTATCTCCACAAGCCTTAAATGCCAGACCCCAACCATTAGAAGAATCAGCCCTAACTGGTAGCCTTCCCAACACATCCCAGGTTTTCTTCACCTTGTCATACTTTTTCACCATGTTAGTCATATACTCAACTGCATACAGCTGGTTATCGACAACAGCCACAAGTGGAGGAGCCTGGGCAGCTCTATTAACATTGGGATACATCCCTTCTATCTTCCTCCATTCCCCTGTCTCAAAATCAAACTCCTCCCCACATGTTAATGAATCAGTAGGACTTGACATCCCACCAATGACGTAGAATTTGCCATCCATGAAAAAACCAGAGCACAGTCTGCGTGGTGAATTCATTTTGGGTAGCATTTTCCATTTACCCAATGTAGAGTCATATAACTCTGCTGAATTCAAAACTTTTCCATTCTTATCACTACCACCAGCAACGATGGCAATAGAACCAAGACTACCAGACCCAAACAAACATCGGGGGTGATTCATTCCCTCACACTTCATCCAACCACGATGAACCAAACTATACTTCCAAATTGCAAAATCAAATAATTCACGCCCAAAAACCAACAACTCACTTCCCACAGCCAATGACTCCTTATCAGCATGGTTGAAACACTCATCACAAGGTATCTTCGGCAACGTCATCCATTTGTTTCTCATGGTGTCAAATGCTTCCCAACCCCTTGGATCACAAACTAAATACACCCAATGCTCTACTATACCTAGTTGCTTCCTCAATCCATACAAATACCCACTTTTGATTAACTTATGAAACCTCTTATTTATACATGATAAAGAAGCATAGTCTGATCTACACACGAACGCGAGACAGTTCAAGGCAACATCATCAATAAGACCAGGAAAAAGTGAATCACTTGGCCCAATTCGGCAACAACCATAATTCACTCCTTCCCCCCAATTGACTATTGAAAAACTATTTACTTCCTCTTCTTCATTTTCTATTTCCTCCATAATATCATCCAAACGAGCTTTCTTTATCATTTAAAACAAGTATCTTAATATATTCGAACAAAATCAAACAAATTTCTGACAACAAATCAATTTTGGTAAATTGTCAAGGAAAAAAAAAAAAAGAAAAACCAGTATCAACCCACAATTCCGATCTTTGCCCACAATCAATCTCCATCTGTTAGTTCTTTCCATCAAATTTAACAAATCAAAACATTTAAACTCCTATCAAAATCTGGACCAAAAAAAATCCCCACTTCCAGCAACAATTTGAGAAACCCTAAACAACCCCAATTCTCTATAGACAGACAAAAAAAAAAAAAAAAAAGTCGATACAAGAACGAATCAAATGAAAATTCAAACCCAACTCCCGCGATAGGACCAACAATCGAGATTTTTCCAGGATATCTTCAAACTTTGTCTAACAATTGAAACGGATTTACCTGAAAATGGAAAATGAATTATAAGTAATATCAAGCCAAATACCATTAAAAAAAATATTTCAACAGTTATACAAGCAAGAATTTTAATTAGATTTCTGAAATCACGGTCCGATCCGACATAAAATTACCGAAAAGAAATTCGATTCAGATGCAAATCACGGTCAAATTTTCAAATAAGGATCCAAATCAGGTAATAAATTGGATCTCGCTGAATAAAATTGTAACAAATGGAGATTTTCATAGGGAAAAACGTAAAATAAGATTTTATACTTCGTACCGTAACTGTAACCGGAATTATCGGCAGTAGCAAATGGTTTCGCCGGGAAAACAGCCGGGAACTATATGGTTTTAGACATGGCGCCGGAGTCCGGCAAGTGGAGAGATTGTTGTATAAGGAAACTGAGAAAAAATGAAGTGGGGGAAGAGAGAGGGCGTGGTTATAACAACGGAAATGTGTTGTCGTTTTTTGCAGAGAAGGGCCTTTATTTTCTATAATTAGTTTTTACCCTTTCCTTTTTGGGGGGTATTTTTAATCACATGGTCAAAATTTCTGGGACCCTATAAAAGGATGGTACAGAAACAGTTGTAAATTCTTATTCTAACAAATATCTTGATATTTCTAATATTTAATAAAAATAAAAATACTTTAATAAGCAAAATATAAATTTTTTTGTATTGGTTTGTGTTTAATTACACAATAATACTCATTAAAAAAATCAGAATTACATTAAAGCTTTGATCTCAAAAATCTTTTCTTTCTATTTTTTCTATAAATAATTCAATTGTTTTTTTTTAATTTAAGAAGAAAATAAATATTGAAGTCTGAAGCATTAAAGTGGGTGGTAAAGGAGACAACAGGCCATCATAATAGTACTACCTACTAAAATATATGTACTTTGTTTGCAGAGTCTATTGAATGTATGACAAATATTGGG
The DNA here is from genome assembly GCF_011075055.1 of Mangifera indica. NCBI lineage: Eukaryota > Viridiplantae > Streptophyta > Magnoliopsida > Sapindales > Anacardiaceae > Mangifera > Mangifera indica. The sequence continues at coordinate 18,631,473 of NC_058138.1, read as the reverse complement.
GGAATGTTAAATATTTTTATTTTTGGTATATAGGTACATAGATATTTATTAATATTATTGTTTAATTAAATATTATTTTATTTTTAATTTAAAATTATTTAATCTTATAATAATATATATAAGTTTATATATATTTGTATACTATAATAATATATTATTTAAGTATATAAATTTTATATTTAAAATATGTATATATAATTTTATTGAATATTAAATATTGAGATCAACATCAACATTAAAATTGTAATAAATACGATAAAAAATAATATTATATATCTATTTTAAATATATAAATAAATATATATTTATATATATTATTATATAATAAAACGTTATTATATTTATAATTTAAAATTATTTAATTATATAATAATATATAACTATTTATATACATATAATTTTATTATATAATTAATTACCCCTAATAGGGAGAGATTAATTAACAATTAATAGTTACTTGATTACATTTATTATTTGTAAAAAAGTTGCGATGGTTATGGTATAGAATTTACTGATGTAAGGTGAAATTTTGTGAAGGTGGGTAAAAAGACAGAGATAAAAACAAGGAGGTGTTAAATGGCAATAGTAAAATGGAAGAAACGTAAGAAGGAAGAAATTTCATGGGCGGTTTGACCAACAGGGACCAGAGGCTTTTGACCTTGACAAAACATGAAACTTGTATCGATCAAACTCAACGCTTATTTATGATTAGAGAATTCATTACAGGTTGCATAATTGATGCCAACCCAATCAATTATACTTTGACACTCTACCATACATGTATACATCGGATTGTGAAAAAAAATATTTTTAAATAAAAAATTTGAGCCCGAGGTTAACTGATAATATATTAAAATTATAAGATTCTAAATTTTATTTGTTCATTTAATTTTATATAATTTTTTACTTTAATATGATATCGAAAGGGATTTAAATTTATATTTTTTAATATATATAATATTTTTTTACTCACTTAAATTATTTATTGGAATTTTTTTTTTCTACTTTTGCTCGGTATTTTTCAACTTTTATATTTTTAACTTTTTAAGGACTTTATTTGAAATCAATAATTCGGCCTAAATTATTAGGAGGTGTGCGAGTGATAGCAATGAGTGCCACAATTATCTAGCCTTTTTTTAACTTTTTCGTTTTTACCACGTGCCAAAACCAAAAATAATATATTTTTTAGTTTTAACATTTATTAAATGTGATTTGATTTTGATTGGGTTGCGTTATTGCCGAAACTCAATTTCAAATTAAATTCATATCTTGCGACAAAACTACGACAATGACCATCACTATTAGACTTTAATTTCTTTATGATCACTAGCTTTCATTTTTTTATTTATTTATTTTTAAAATTAAACAAGGCCGAATTATCTCCCACCCAAAACTTTTTTGATATACATTTTTCACTCCTTAAGTTTATAAACCCTTTTCTTAATTTTTTATAAAATTAATGAAAAAACAAAAATATTTTTTATATTTAGCAATGTATCGTGATAATTTTATAAAAACTCCTGAAAAAATTAATAAAAAGACAAAAATATCTCGCCTCTCATCCTCTTTAATTTTCTCATCAACTTTCTCAAATCTCCTAATGTGTTTTTTGTCTGTCAAAAAATTAAGAAGAAAAAATAAAAAAATAGTTATGTATATAATTTTATCATTTATGACAAAACAATGAAATTACTATTTAACTATTCAAAATAATGTTTATTTTTCACAAACAGACGTAACAAAAGTGAAATTTTTAAATTTAAAAGATAAAAATTATAATTTCACCAAAGTTTGGGTTGGAAATACCGAAATAGTCATTAATCTAATACTACAAGAAAAAGTCATGTTCGGAATTGATTCATATTTCTTTACAAGTTAAAACAAAGGGGTATTGGGTGTTATTTTAAGTAATATTCGTCAAATCATAATGGTTGGAGGATTAAACAAATTTAGATTATAATTGAGGGGTAAAATGGATATAAACTTTCGGCGTTGATTTTGATTGAAGCTTAAGGTTGGTCAAATCACGCAGTTGACTGGCACATTTACTTAGTCAACTACTACAATGAGTCAAAGTGGCGGCGTTTAATGGTTCTCAAAAGTAAACAACTGGGGTTTCTTCTGGGGATAAAACTTGCACTTCACCTCTCCTGTTCTAAAACTACAGTTTGTACAGTCTCTACCATTACTTGAAATACCAAAACTATCCTTTAACCCCTTTTAACTTATTTAGTGTGCGTGAGAATTAGGGATACTTTAAGTAAAAACATCAAGAATTAGATTGGGCCTAAGCATGGGCTCGGTTGGGCCAATCCATGTACACCAGTTGGGATGTTTATTTTCTCATAGAACAATATTATGTATATATATTTTTTGTATATAATTTATAAACACAGATAATATATCATCATATAATTTGATATTATTTTATCTTTAATTTAAAATTATTTAATTATATAATAATATATTATTAATATATTTAAATTATATATAACATATATATATAGTTTTATTTTACCGAAAACTCGAGTTAAGTCTTAATCACATAAATTAAAATGTGAAGAGAATAAGGTAAAGTCATGTGAACAATGACCAACTTTAATTTATGTCACTTGTCAGCCTCATACCTTTCGCATAATCTTTTATATATGTAATATATTCTTTTTATTTTTCATTTAAGTAATATTATATATACCTATTTTGAAAATATAAATAAATATATACTTGTATATATTATCATACGATTATATATTATTTTATTTTTAATTCAAAATCACTTAATTAAATAACGATACATATAAATATGTATCTATTTATATACTCAAAATAAATACACATAATTTTATTTTTTCAAGAAATTTCAGAAAGTAAAATATATTTAACTAAATTGTTAGTTATGTGTTCCATAATTACTTGATTAATTGAAAACAAAATGGAATATTTATATATAGAGAATTAATTGTTAGCAGCCATAACAGAGTAATTCAAAGTGTTGGCTTGCACTAAGAAAAGAGTGGGGTAGAATTCATTCAATGGAATTTATATGAAATGAAGAAGAAGGGGAAGACAATAACTCAAAAGTTTATGCTCGAATAGAGAAAGACAAAGAACATTGAAAATTCCAAGAAATTTATGCTGTAATAATAGGAATAGAGCCAGTTGGAATAGTAATGTGGATAGTCAGAGAATCGGCAAAAGTTGCATCATGTGGATTGTCACCATCAGCTTCCATCTTTTTAACAACAAAATTGGAATAAAATAAATAAATAAATAAACCAGCAATCTTTGGGTGATTAAAGCTGTGTTAATGAGTATTTACCACTTTTGATTTAGGGTATTGGAGTAGCCTACAAAGTGCTCTCTTTTTATATATTATCTCGGATAAAAGTTTAGTTACTGTGTTATTTTCTCAAGGAAGAACAAGGAAGGTGGTAATCTGAGGATTTTGCTGAAGATGAGATGGTGACATGAGGCTAGGAGGTTGCTTTAGATTGTAGAATTCTCATAAGAATGTTATGCTTTGATCAGCATCTTTTGTATGCTTTATAAATTCTTTAAGAAAGCTATTATTCTTATAAGTTGAAATTGGCCACCCATGATAACTGATTTGATGATGATAGATTTGGAATTTGAATTTACTTTCTAGATGATGATTTTGTAAGTGGAGACGAAAATGAAAACGGTAAAAATACATCTTTAACTCATCTTTCATTAAATAAAGAGGATATTTCTTAATAAGAACAATGATGATTAAAACACTCGTAATCAAAGATAAAACAAAGAAAGAAAGAAATATATCTTTGACATATCTTTTTTTTTTAATATATTTTTTAAATTCTTATATATTAAATTTTTTTAAAAAAATTTAAATTATATATACACACACATACACGTGATACCTAATAAATATTCTATATTTTTTTAAAAAGAAAAGTCTAATAAATTTTCTTCACAGAGATGAAGAGGGAAAAGAGAGAAATTTTCTCCACAAGACGAGGACAAGAATTCTCCACCATCCTTGTATTGACTACAAGGCAAAGGTAGGGACACAGAAATATTTACTCTATGGGAATAAGAATCAAGGTATCAGACTCTACATGACCTGATACCATCTCTATTTGTAAGTGGATCCAAAGTTACCATCCCATGCATTAAACCATCTCATTCAAGCCAACTCAAACCTTCTGGCATCTGTATAAGGGATTAATTAGCAGTGATTCATTCACATTCCTTGTTTCATCAATGTTCTTTGATAGGAAGAAAAGAAACACAGCTCTGTTACTCACTCAAAAACTCAAGCTCTTACTGTCCAACAGATTTAACAGAAAAAAAAAAACCTGAAAGTCTGAAAGCCAGATTACAAGCCGCATCCTTCCACTTTCTGTATTGTGGATGATGGAAGCCTCAAATCCTTTCGTAAATCAGAGAATTTTACTTACTACTTGTCTTAGGCAAGATATGCACCGCTTGCCGGTTTTGATAACTCAAAATTGTAAATAAAAAACCTAGCTTTTCCACTGTACCTAAAGTAATCCAAACTAATCAAACAATCTAGTCAGTCAGAATTATGTGCACTGCTATCCCTCTGCAGGGTATTACGCTTGCACCAGCATAAATACTCAGGGATTGGCCCTTCTTCTCCAATAATCCAAGTGTGCTCAGCTACATCCTTTAGAGTCATCCTCTGAGTTGGATCTGCAAACCTCAATTGTTACCTTTTTTCAGCAAAATTGGATAGCATAAAAATTGAGACAGGTAAAATAAGTGGACGGTAAGGAGCAGCCTATGTAATAATTAAGAATGGACTTTACTAGCCTTTGCAGAGAAGTCCTTCTAGTAAGTTTCTCAGCTGTGGGTTCATATCAGCCGGGAGTTCCAATGAGTTATTAACAATCTGTAAAAGAGGAGAAAGAAGGTAGTAACAAAGAACACTGTCACAACACAAAATATAAATGAAAATGCAAAATGCACACCTTGTCATATGTATCCTGCAGTGTTTCACCAAGAAATGGATATTGTCCCAGTACCACATAGTATAAAGTAACTCCTACGGCCCATGTGTCAGCAGCTTTCCCATGGTAGGTTAGACCTATTATAATAAAAGAAATTCACATACACTGTTATACATCCAATGACCTCTTATTAATACACAAATTTAAATCTCTGAAAGAACAATTCTAACCTAGACAGCACTCAGGGGCAGTAAAAACAGGAGTCCCAGGAGAACGGCGAAGCTCATCATTATCATCCTGCAAAACCAAAATTTCTTGATTCAACAAGAAAAGAAATTATGTGGACCGTTACTTAATCCTAGGGCAATAATTTCAATAATAAAAATCCACAATCAGAAAGATATACACACAACTCTATATCTAGGAAAAGTAAAAAAATTTCTGAGATGCCTGCCTTGCCTATATATGAAGTCTTAAATCAACCCATGAAAGGAACAATTATATATATAACATAGATTGCCTCTTCATATTTAAGTAATCACTCCATATAATATGCAACAAAACCAGAATCAATATAAAAACTCATATAAGACACAGCTGAAACTGAATTGGAAAATTCGAAACTTTAGACTGTAACAGTTGTCAAAACCTAATAACATATCATTAAAACTACAATCATAAGAAGTATATCCTATTATTTAAAACAACTATCGACAACTATAATTGAATAATAAGTTTTTCTTTCAATAACTTTTAGCACAAACTGAATATTACACAATCTCCTTGTAAACAAGTATCATACAGCATAAACCAACACATCATAAACTGTTTCTTCCATGTCATATTATTGCCATTAGAATAGACAAGGAGACATACAATAGATGCTACACAAAAATGATAATTAATATGTTCTACACCATTCTAGTTCAGGGGAAATAATATTTGAAAAGTATATATATCAATCAATTTTATTTTTTTTTTGAACCAATTATTCATAAATGTAGAAAATCAAGAGAAAAGATAATTCATACCTCAAAAACCTGGCTGACACTAAAATCACCAATCTTCACTGTACCAGCATGTGTAACTAACAGATTATCAGGTTTAATATCCCCATGCACAACATTCTGGTTTTACAACCAAAAAGAGAATGATAGAATAAGCACAAAAGATATTCTACTCAATATCAATAACAATAGAGGAAATCTTTATATAAAAGAAAATGCTTATCAATATTAGCCAAGTTTGCACTTATTTCAGCAGTTGACTACAAGGAAAGACCCAACCAAGAGAACTAAAGAAAAAAATCAACAATAAAGACACAGTACACTTTCTACGTCAATATGTCACGAAGGAAATCAACTTGGACATAAATAAACTCGTGCATACATGAATGAGATACCATACATTAAACAACCATCTGTACCTACAAAAATTGATAGTGGACACTGACAGTAAACAAGCTTCACAAGAATCATCATCTTGCTAGGGTCAGATGATAACAAGTTGTTAAGAAGCTAACGTGATTGGAAACAGGGGAAACTTGCTCCATCCATTCTCAGAGAAGATACATTCCTTCAATAATAGTAGGCATTACAACTTGAATAAAACATCTCAAGTGATATATGGGAATCCCACAACATATAAGCTTATAAAAGTTTGTAAGTCATTAATGGACTTTTCTCATCTCCTTAAACCTCTAAAAATGCGTGGCTTCATTCCATTATGGTAAGAAAAGATATACAGTTACAAATGACGTAAAAAGCAGACCAAACCAAGCACCAGTGAGGTCAGGTTTAGTATCACTGGCACCACACATGGTAGACTAATCAACTAATCTGCTCTGCAAAATCATAGATGAAAATTGGAAGATAAGGAAAGAAATTTATGCAAGCAATTTTCCAATTTTCAGAATAAATCTCAAAAGAGAAAAATACATCTATGGCGCACATAAGCACAATCTAATACCAATGAATCTTACAAGACCACTCTGAAACCAGAGCAAAATAATTAAGATTGTGAACATATACTATTTTCACCCAATTCGCCTTCAATCTCTCTTTTTAGAGAAAAAGAGACAACTTTTCAAATCTTCTAAGTTGAAGTGAATGCATAATAAAATGTAAACAAACGGTGCATATGTATATATTTGTGGGCATACATGAAACATCAAGGTACTAGATAGCTAGCAAACCTTCTATATAATGGTCTACCATATATACCTCTGCCTAAGAAATGGCAACCATTGATGTAATAGCCAACACTGCTACATACATATGCATATCCAGACTTCAGGCACACAGAATCCAAGCATTAATGATGTAAAAATAGGGCTTTTGAAACCTTACATGAGCATGAAGGTACATCAGCCCAGAGACTACATCCCGCAAGTACTTTCTGGCAGTATCTTCTTCAAGGGCCCCAAGTGGAGCAGAACCTTTATAATCCCATTTGCCTTCCACATATTCAAGAACTGGAGGAAAGAAGTTTAAGAAAAGTTTCCAGTCAAGCATAAGGCTAACGGGACAATTAAGCAAATTGAATATTTTCATACTAAGACTTCAATGCAATAATCAAGTATTAAAAGTTGGACATGAAATTGTCAATCAAAGGAATAAAATAGATGAGAGAAGCAATAGGATATAACTACCCATGTAGAAGTGATCTGAGTTTGGATCATCAATCACCTCAATGAGATTGACTATATTTGGATGGTCCAACATTTTCATTATTAGAACCTGAAAGGACATAAATTAAATAGTATAAACATTTCACCTAGATAGAAACAAAGATACAGAGCCAAAGCATCACAGAGAGACACTATAAAGATGTGCATAAGCACTTGTAGTATAATAAGCCTAATCTTAGCCTGACTACAAGCACTTGTTGACCAAGAAGAAGCATCAAGAACCTCAAAAAGATTCTATATCAAAAACTTATACAACATAAACTTTCAGTATAAGCATATGAAAAATTAGTAACACCATGAACCCTCAAAAATACACATAAAGACCTATATTTTCAATGAAAAACACAGTATATACATGTGATGAAAATAAAAACTATAGCACTTACTCAAGCTATGAAATATAAATACACTAATTGCAACAATGCAACATCTTTCAATATGCTCTAGACTGTAAAATCTCAAAAGAGAAGACAGCGAGCAGATACCTCACGAAGAACATCAGTCATAGCAGTCTCTGATGGGGCAACTCGCATCTTTAACAAATGAGATTTATGGAAGGCCTATAGTTAAAATAAAAATTTTGCATGATAAGAAAAACAACCTTGTTTAGGTATAAGCCTCTAAGTAGTCAAGGAAAACATTAAAAACTATTTAATTTTGAGATCCTTATAACTAAATGGACATCACAGGAATAAGAAAAGGCTATATTCAACCATATTATTCAGATAAATCCTGAACATTTTCACTCTACTACTGCTCTGACCCAAAATATGATTGCCTTTGCATATAAGACAAAAAAGTGGTACCTTAATAGCATAATGCTTCCCATCTATAGAGCTCTGGTATAAAACCTGTTGCAAAACAAGGCTACAAGAATTAAGTAAAGAAAATCCTTGAAGCAAAAAATACAGTTTAACGTCTGTCAAATCAATGCTTACCACTTTACCATAGCTACCTGCACCAATCTTGCGCTCATGAACATACTCATTGATCATCTTAGTCCCGTTTTCATCCTTAAAAAAATGCACCACATATATGAAAATTTACTAACATATTATGGAAGAAAATATAAAATTTTAGAACTCCGACATTTAAGAGAAAATAAAGCTTATACAAGCACCTAGCCATGGACGTCGATCTGTAAGACAATTAATGTGGGACATATGACCTTCAGTAAATTCACCCTTACACTTCAGTTTGACAGAATTAATTCAAGGGAAAAAAAAAAAGGGCAGAACCTCAAAATAATCCCAAACTTAAAGTACAAAAAAGAATTATAATCCAGGGAACAACATAATATGATAACAGACAGGAAAATCTGCTTCAATGTTGCATTAGCAACCAAGCATTAATTTCAAAACAAATAAAGAATGAACTAGCATGTAACTAACAAGCTAACAAAAGCAACAACCAACAGGGATTTATTATAACTGCACATGAGAATGGTCTAGAACAAAATAACTAAAATCTATGAAATCGTCATTTCTTGACAAAAAACCAAGATAATAAAAGGACTGATTTCATAGCCAGTGTTGAACCATATGGTCGATAAGGAATCACCAAACTCAACCTTAAATGGTTTATAGTCATTAATGAGGTGACAAAAAGGCACATTTTAATCTTTATTATAAACTCACCTCTGATCGAATAAGTTTGTTGGTTTCTTTGACAGGATATTGCCTGCATACTAGTCCATTCTGTTCTCTTAACCTCAAAATCTCTTCAGAGTGTTTGGCATGGTTCTGCAAATCGCCATCATCTCCATGTGCCATATTTGTATCATCACCATTAAAGAAACTATCAGTCTCATCATCTATTTCATCATCTAACAAATACTCCTGGGAAATTCGATAATTAAACCTAGAAATGGGCCTCAGTGATGTTTTAGGCCTTCTTTTGGAAAACCCGAAACAGCCACAACAACCCATAGATCTCACCCAAGAGTAGAGGCTCTTATTAAACATGAAAAACCTCAACAACCTTAGAGCAACTATTACAACTCCCAGCCACCAAAAAGAATAAAAAACATCCCAAAGCTGCAATACACAAACCCTTATGTCAATAAACAAACAATATCGCCTTACAAAAAATAGCCACCTAAGTTAAATTAGCATCTCATAGCACAAAATCAAAATTATTGAAGGATAGAATACACATCAAAAGGGGTTTCCACATTCTTTTCATCCAGAACATGAAAGAGCTAAAAAAAAATTTGAACGCAGAAGACCACTGCTCCAATGGGTATTCCGGGCTTTATGTTCATCAGATAAACAAATAGAAAAAAGATTATCACTTACAAGTAATATCAAACCACATAATTAGAAGAGATAAAATTCAAACCTGATCTAAGAAGAAGACAAAGCAAGAGGGCTTTTAAGCCCAAATCAACTCTGCTATTCTAGTGGATGCCACTCGGCCAAATGAAAGAACCAACTAATTATTTTGAAGCCAATTCGATTGAGACCCAACATCGCTATTACAACTCCAGTTTATAGTACCCAATGCAGCCTCAACATTCAGCGACAATACGTTGACCTTTTCAAATAATACAAAAAAGAAATGCCACGCATCGACTTTAGATTAAAGATACAAAAAAATTGAAAAATAATGAAAATTACACCTTCGCTTAATTCTTCCAAAATCAAGACGAAACTTGTTCGGTCCCTTCAGATGCCATCGACCACGAACAATAATTATATTACAAATAATCAAATTATATTATAAGTAATTATTAAAAAAAAAACCTTTGAAGATGTACCTATTAATTAATGACAAAGGCAATTCCAAAGCCCTAGATTTGAATTCGATTCCGACGGTGAAAGAAGCGAGCAAAAAAGTAATTGAGAACCCTAAATTTCATCCGGATAGTAGAAATGAAATTTAGGGTGAAATTTGGGGGCGAACCCTATATTGGGTGATTGAAGAGTTGAAGATTGTGATTGTGATCTGAGATTGAGATTGAGATTTCTTTAAAAAGTGAAAGAAATTATTAAAAAATCTCGAGCGACAAAAATTAGGGAAAAAAATAGATGTTCCGAAAATCGTTTGAGCGAAGAAGTAGTGAAGTAAAGCAGAATAAAGCTGGGCCGGCGTTGCCACGTGGCGTGGGGCAGGGAGACGGGTGCTTTGCCATTTTTCAAAGGCCAAAAGACTTATTCCACCTAAAGTATTGTCTAATCATGATTTTTATCTATTAACTATAAAAATTTTAAACACACCTATAGAGAGGTAAGTTTGTTAGTTTTAAGAAAAAAATTATTGTTTTATCTGTAATATTAAAAATAAATTAAAATTTAATCTCATTTCTTCCCTCAAAACCTTAAAAACTAAACATTTCTGTTTAGATAAAGTTTTAAAAAATGATATTTTTATCTCAGAGTTTAGTTTTCAAACTCCGATATCATCTCTAGTATCATTGCCTACGACCTCTTTCTCTCGAAGCTTTTTCTCCCTCTAACAATCTCTCTCCTCCAAACTAAATGTCTGATTGATATCAAATCAAATCGGAAAGACGAAGATGAAAATCTCGTCTTCGTTTGAGAATAGCTTAGTTTATTTTTTTTCAAGTTACTTATCTATTATCTTTAAAAAACTTAGATACCTATCAATGAATTGTTAAAATTAATTAAATTTGTTAATTTTAGAGGTAAAATTATCATTTAACTAATTATATTAAAAAATATATATTTTATTTCCCTCTTAAACTTTAAAAACTAACATTTTTTTTAGATTTAAGTTTTAAAAAGTTATATTTTCCCTTCTTAGGGTTTCAAAATTTCAATGTTTTTTCTAGTGAACAACTGCTTTCTTCAACATCTCTCGACAAAGTCTCTCCTTATCTAGGAACTGTTTTTTTTTTCGACTATCTTTTAGTTCACAGCTCACATTGTGTAAATAATTCGTCATTATTCAAATGAAGATGAAGTTGATTATAACTTCTTCTTCGTCTAGATGACAACAATGGACTATGTGTCAAGAGATAGCTAAAAAGAAAGATGACATTAGAGAGAGAGAGACTTTGTTAGGAGAGTACTGAAAAAAGGTGGCTATTCACTGAAAAATTGAAATCCTATGTGGGAAAAATGTAACTTTTCAAAACTCAAGTTTGTGTGTAAATTGTTAATTTTTAGGGAGGAAAATGGATAAAATTTTAAAACTAATAAATTTGATTAACTGTAATAGTTCACAAGTAAATATTTGAGTTTTTAAAAGATAATAAATAAAAACTTGGAAAAAGAGTAAACTATAGGTGGGAATAAGTCCTTTGGGCTAAATGCTTGAGTATATAGCCGAAGTGTTAAAACATAATTGTGTGTCACTCTCAATCCCCTTGGTGATAAAACTATATATACACATGATAATTAAAAATAATACAAGTATGTGCACATATAATGTTTACAAATTTATGCATAAATAATAATATGTTATAATATGATTGAGTGATTTTGAATCAAAGATAAATCAAAATCGTTTGTAAATAAGTTTATGTTCATTATTTGTATATATAAAACTACTCAATTAAGAAAATCAGAATCATTCATTAATAACACACCAATTGATATTGGTGGACAAAATACTATGGGAAATGTCTAAAGACCAAAAATTTGAAGGAGAGTTTGTTGGAATGTAAAAAATCGGTAATTCATCCACCAAACAAAGAGAATTTTAGTATTTATTCTTTACTTAAATTCTTAACTTATCTGATATAGTAGTTATAGATTTGGTTACTATATTTTGGGTTTATCGTCCAATAAATACTGACGGGGTCTCCAGTTACTCAAAAAAAAAAAAAATCCACCAATTAAATCAATTTGAAAAGTGCATTCTAAATTAACTACACCATGTATTCTTCTTTAATGCACTTGTCAAACGTTAAAGGTGGGATATGTAATTCATCAAAATTCAGGCGGGACATTGTGATTCTGCCTAATTAAAATAATATTACTTTGTTAATACCATGTAACTAACGTCACAGGCCGTGAGAAACGTAAGGCTCCAGTGTCTCACTGCCTCACGGCTCTTCTTTTTCTACTTTATTATTCATACAATTTGATTGGTGCGCATATTTACTCTCACAAAATGTACACCAACACAGGCCGCCAATATCCGCTTGGCACGCCAGCAATGGTAGTCGGCGTTCTCGCTTTACAGGGTTCTTTTAACGAACACATTGCAGGCACTCTCTCATTCTTTATATCTCCCATGTGTTATATATTTCATGTGCTTTTTTTTGAACGTCTTTGCGTGGATATAATCTTTTTTGATTGATTATGTACGCAGCTCTTAGAAAGCTAGGAGCGAAGGGGGTGGAAATTAGGAAGCCAGAGCAGCTTCAGAATGTGAGCTCTCTTATCATTCCCGGTGGTGAAAGTACCACCATGGCCAAACTCGCCGAGTACCACAACCTGGTTATTCACACTTTCTTTTTTCTGTTTTACTTTTTTTTTTTTTTTTGGTTATAGAGTATCTTTTGTGTGTATTGCTGATAGATTATGTAACTTGATTAAAGTGGGTTCTTTTGTTCTAAATTAGGTTCAGGAAAACTGCTGTAATTAGATAATTAATCCTTGTGTCTTGTTTCTGAATATTATAGAATTAGTACAAATGGATTTTTACTGAAGTAATACTCTCGAATTGCATGTCAGAGAAATTATAGTGATTTATGACCTTTTTTTATTAATATGTGATTATCTGAGTTTTTTTTTTTTAATTGGATGCTAAGGTTCATATATTCGCCGCCAACTGTAACTAATTTAATGTCACTGCACAAACATATATTTTAATTTGGCTTTGAAATGATGAATAGCTTATACTCGAGAGACGTTTTACTGACACACTTATCTTTTGACATCTATTTTTTAACTCTTTAATTTGTAGTTTCCTGCCTTGCACGAGTTTGTTAAAATGGGAAAACCTGTTTGGGGAACCTGCGCAGGTCTTATCTTCTTGGCAAATAAAGCTGTTGGTGGGTTTTTCTTTTGTTGATTCCATCTTTCTTCTTAACCTTTGAATGTGGATTGTGTTAAGTCTGTGGCTGCTTGACATGACTTTTTAATTATCAGTTTGAATTAATAATAGATCCTGTCACAGTCTTGAATTGAAATGTCTGGCCTTATTCTTCCAGGACAGAAGATAGGAGGACAAGGTCTAATTGGGGGGCTTGATTGCACTGTTCATAGAAATTTCTTTGGCAGTCAGGTAAATTTTTTTCATTTCTTCCCTCCTTTGATAATACTTTTTTTCTGGCGGGAAGTATATTCTGCACTCTTTATTAAAATGTTTAATGATGCACCTAAACCTTGGAAACAATTATAAAAATTGTAGTTTGCAATTTTCCAGTACATGTATTATTTTCAAAATGGGTGAAAAAAGTTTTGTATAGTGAAAATAGAAATTTGGGTGTTCAAGAGGATATGCAGTCATAGATGCAAATTTCAATAAAGACAAGCTCTTGTGTTCCTTTTAGCATTTCAAGCAACAAATCTATCTATTTTGGAGCATTTAGTATAATGGGAATGCAAATGATAGTAAATGATGAAATTAGAGTTGGATTTGAGGTGAGCCGATTCGGAATCGGCTTGAACAAGCTCAAAACCCTAAATTGAGTTTGAATCAAGCCAACTCAATTTCTTCGAGTTGCTAGAAAGTCCATCTTCACCAATGATCTTTAATTGACAATTACAACTGATTCATCTTCACTGGTAATTCTTGTTCTTCTTCATATTACACTTATTCTTCCTCTTTGGCAACTCATTGCTAGCTTAAGTGGGACTTTTTGAATTTAAGTCAAGCTCAAGATGACTCTTGTTTGGGCTCAACTCTACTCGAATTCACCTTTAAATGGAATGTTGTGTTTTAAGTTTACACGTGCGTCCTTGCACACACACAAACATTCCACCAATAATACAGTGCAAACCTCTAAAATCTATTAGAACTTGTTAGAATCAAAATTTGAATTTCATCAATTGCTTATGCTGCATTCTGCATGTGGTAGCATGGAGTTAGAGTGTTTCAGAATTGAATGTGCCAATTCCTTGATTTTCTAGTAGAATATTACCCTTATGTTTTCTTTCAATCTTTTTCTTCAGTTTGTCTTTATAGCCAAAAGCACACAGTTTTGCTTGTCAATACCACTGGATAATTACTCATTGCACTGAAATGGGTTCTAATAAAATGTTTGTTCAGATTCAGAGCTTTGAGGCTGAGCTGTTAGTGCCAGAGCTTTCTTCTAAGGAAGGTGGTCCTGAGACATTTCGTGGAGTTTTCATTCGTGCTCCTGCAATCCTTGAAGTGGGACCAGAGGTTGAAGTGCTGGTTGATTATCCTGTACCATCTAACAAGGTGTTATATTCAAGTTCTACCGTTGAAATTCAAGAGGTTTGCTATGTGCTCTTTATTGTCATGGTTTGTAGTCTAGCAGTAATTAGAGTGACTTACAGTGCTTTTGAATATGCAAATATAATTGAATGTAGCCTTCTCATTGGATTGTAACTCTTTAATGAAGTTGTTTTTGATGATTCTGCTTGCATGTATGTCTCTGAGATTACTGGTCTCAACATTAATTTAAAAAAAGAAGAAGATAAATTAAGTATATTGTGTAATATGAAAGTGTTTTATGTTTAAAGTGACATTTACGTTAGTTGATACAATTATAATAGAGCAGGTCATCCACTTGTCTCTTATTGAGCTTCTTCTATGCCACTTTTTATTAATATTCTCATCCCTTAAAAGGAACTGATCCTAGATTTACCATTATTGCTTGGAAAATCATGCAATCTGTTATGTGCATCATGCTATTAGGAAAAAAAAAAAATTATTGCTGTTGTTTGATCTCTTTTTGCTGCCATTTTTTATTTCTGATTGAAATATTGGATAATTCAGGAGAATGCTATGGCTGAAATGAAAGTGATTGTTGCTGTAAAACAAGGGAATCTACTAGCAACTGCTTTCCATCCTGAATTGACAGCTGATACTCGATGGTATAAATCATTTCCAGTGTCTTATTACACTCATTATATTATTTGAGTTCTTAAGAAATTGCTTGTGCAGGCATAGTTACTTCTTGAAGATGGGGAGTGAGCATGGAGAAGTGTCCTCTAGTAGCATTGTTGCAGTTGGAGGAGAGTGCCTGAGTTCCAACCTTCAATCAAAAACTGATCTTCCTATATTTCTATAGTGGCAGTGAGATAACTATGAAGTTTCTATGTTACATGTTTTAAAATCCTTTCCATTTATAGTTAGCTTTTATATTTACGATCTCAAAATCTTATAAAATAGTAGTCCCCATGTAGCAAACATTCTTCTTATGCTGTTTTTAAAGATGGATATTTGGTTCTGCATCTTGTATGACTTATACATTGTTCTATAATTGTATTCTAAAAAGATAAGGCAGTTAGTTTGTCAACTTTTAGGTTCTGTTGAATGGCTATATCTTTTATATATTTCAAATGTGCTGAACCAGTTTTAGAGAATCCTGTTATGGATATTGGGATTCTAAACTGTACTTGGTGAGTAGAACCATCTGCATGAAGTGTTAATGTTCATATATTTGAATGCTATCTTTGATCAAGTGTGTTTAGCAGCCCCAATTCTTTTTGTTTCTAATGTATTTTGCTGTATAAAAAAAAAAAAAAACGAAATCAAGTAAGGTTTCTTATGCAGTATTTAGGAGTGATCTTGCCGCTAAATACAAATGGTGTCATCAGTCATGGTTATTGTACTATGATCTTTACAATGGACAGGATTTTACAACTGGACATGTCAACGTGTTGCGTCATGCCACTGGGTCGCACCGTGTCAAGGCCTGTTATAGTACTAGTTGTGTAGGCCAAGTCTATTTACTAGTAAATCAAGGCTTACGACATAATTTGCGCTATAACAGGCCGTGCCATGATGCCATCCCAAGTTGTGGCCTGCTTTCTAGGTTTGGGTATGGTCTGAACAGTCTAAAAATCTGACATAATCTGTTGAAGAAGCGGGTTATGCCTTTCCTAAGCTGTGCTAAAATTAGGGGCCTTGGACCCCTTGACAGGACCCCTGAAACTACAGGGGTATTTGAAGAATTCAAATAATAGGAAAGGGAGAAGGACTATTTCCCACCCAATTTTTGGTGCGTTTTCAAAATGTCACCCACGCCAGATGAAAATCCAGTTTTCCCATCCATGACCAAACTGCCGTCCATTTTTTCAGTTAGGAACAGGGGCAAAATCGTCATTTACTATTTAAAACATTAAAACTTTAAAATTTAACTGTTTCCCCCTTCAGGTTTTAAAAAGTAATAACTAACCCATCCTCAAAGTTTGAAAAGTTTAATTTCACTCCCTAGGGTTTGCTTCCTTCTCCGACCAGCACCGACGACCGCTGCAATCGATCGATGGGAGATCTTCTACTAAAAAGGACGATGAAGGACGCCCAGATCTGGACGACCCTTCGTCGCCTAGATCTGGACGACGAAGCGTCGTCCAGATCTGAAAGAACAGACGAAGGATGTTCGTCGTAGCGTCTGGACGACGCGACGAGCGACGAAGGACGACGAAGAGTCGTCCTTCGTCGTCTGGGTGGAGTGACGAAGAGAGACCTCTTCGTCGCACGGTGGTGCGACAAAGAGATCTCTGTCTCTTCGTCGCATTGTGCGACGAAGAGATCTCCGTCTCTTCGTCGCACCGTGCACCAGGAGAAGGAGATCTCCGTCTCTTGCTTCTTCGACCACCACCGCCGTCGCACCAGGAGGAGGAGGCAGGTGACTACGTCGAAGATGACGTCGGGAGATGAAGTTGAAGAATAGGGGTGAAACTGCTAGTTTTGAAAGTTATGGGGGGTGGCTGTTTTTTTGAAAAATTTGGAAACCCTAGGTTTGGGGGTGAAAATGTTAGTTTTCAAAGTTTAAAAACTTTAGGTAAGGTAAAATGTTAGTTTCTAAAACCTAAGGGGGGTGAAGGAAAACCCTTACATCAATTTTGGGATGAATTTTGCAGAAGGGTATTTTTGTCATTTCATCTAAAAAGGGTAAAATGGATATTTTATCTTTATGCAAACAGAAACCATCCACATTAACGACTCATGGGTGGGAAATTAGATTTTCATCTGGCGTGTGTGATATTTTAAGAACGCATCAAAAGTTGGGTGGGAAATAGTCCTTCTCCCAATAGGAAACAATGCGGTCGTGGAAGACTTGAGAGTAATTGTGTTAACATTGTATGTGAACTCCCGATAAATGAGTTTTTATGTAAGTAAGCGTTATTAAATTATTAGAAAATCCTGATTCACATAATGTAAATCCCAAAGGTCGGCAGGCCAGCAGCTGCCTATCAGTGAAATATTTATGTGTATGTATGTACAGTTGACTTTGTGGTTAGACAAGTAATTAAAAGTTTTTAATATTTTAAAATAGATTCTTCCATCACACTTATAAAATAATAATATAATTATAGATATAATTAGCTAATAATAGGAGAAAGAAATCCAAAGCAACAAGAAAGGTGGAGTGGCGGCGATATTCGAGGATCCAAGCTTGCAGGGCATTCAATATGCTTTAACATATTTTCTTCTTGCTCTAATTTTCAACTGTAGTCAATTTCTTACCTCCATCCTTGTAGTTACTATTTAGAGATGTCAAAAGAGGTCCCGTCACACTCTGACCCTGACTCCGAAAATTTGGCCAACCTGTATCAATTTGTAATTTAATAGATTACCGAAAAAGTATGTGAGTCCACTCGTAAAAGACCGGGCATGGTTTTTGTTCCATGAAGGTCCATCAAGTGACAGGTCTCGGCCAGGCACATAAACCCAATGGCCGGACCAAGATCAGTCCAACACAACCCAACTATTCCAAACCATTTTAACGGTTTTTGCTCTCCAAAGGTTGGTGTAAAAACTTTCATTTTACGAAGCAAAATCCCCTGAACATCATTTTTACTTTTTAATGATAATGGAAACTCCTTTCGAAGACGAGTTTAAGCTTTCTAAAGACTTGATTTTAACAATTTCACAGCTATTTTGTTAACCACACAAGCTAAAATAATCCATTGATTTCTGATTGCACAACTTTATATGCTCCAGGAGGAAGCAAAGATACTCAAAAATTCAGGCTCACTCAATGGATTATTTCTTTTCCGACTTTACTTTAAATGTTTCTTTTCTGTCTGGACATTGCATTTCCTCTATATATATCCTAAGGATCTGAATTGAATTGAGTATCAACAAGAGATATAGTGAACGAACAAAAGGTTTCAGTTCAAAAGCAGTGAGATATGGAAGTCCGAAAGTCATATATTTTGGCAGCTATCTTTATTTTATTACTCTGCACAGAAGCCATCCTCGTTCAATGTGAAGACAGTGGCAAAAGCAATGGAAACAACAACAAGGGAAGCAACAACGGAGATGAGAAAGGTAATAAAGGCAACAATGGAAACGAAAACAATGGCAATGGCAATGACAACAGCAAAGGTGGCGATGACAATGGAAATGATTTTGATGACTTGACAGCATTATCTTCCGGACAGGAACGACAATTGTGCAAAGCAAAAGGAAATTGCTACTACAAAACCCTCACTTGCCCGGCCGAATGCCCTCAGAAAAAGCCTAAGCAGAATAAGAAGCGTAAAGGTTGTTATGTTGACTGCAACAGCAAATGTGAAGCCGTTTGCAAGTGTAAGTAGTCCACTCAATTTCACATTCACTGATGTAATTTTTGTTTTTTAATGACTAACCCTGTCAGATTCGGACAGTCTAATAACACTTCGTTAGTCAATTCAAATTTTTTTGTATGAAAAATCATATTAGTGGAATCTTAACCTTTTAAAAAACCAATTTTCTTAACTACTCAATCTAACCTGTGGAGTTGTTCGGTCATATGGTTATTAACTTATGCTACTGAGTGAAAATTGATGTTATATGGCAGGGAGAAAAGCAAACTGTGATGGATATGGCTCTATATGCTATGACCCTCGCTTCATTGGCGGTGATGGTGTGGTGTTCTATTTCCATGGAGACAAAGGAGGAAACTTTGCCATCGTCTCCGACGATAATCTTCACATCAACGCTCACTTCATTGGCACTAGACCACAAGGAAGGACTCGTGACTACACATGGGTACAAAGCCTTGCTGTGATGTTCGATACACACACTCTTGTCATTTCTGCAAAGAGAGTCTCCCATTGGGGTGACAAAGTTGATGCTCTCTCTATCAGATGGGATGGTGATTCAGTTGATCTTCCTCTTGATGACGACGCTGAATGGGAAACTAATGCTGAGGGAAGAAAAGTTGAGATTGAAAGAACTGATGATACTAATAATGTTAGAGTCAGTGTTGCAGGGCTACTTCAAATGGACATAAGGGTAAGGCCGATTGGCAAGCAAGAAAATAAAGTTCATAACTATCAGTTGCCGGATGATGATGCTTTTGCTCATTTGGAGACCCAGTTTAAGTTTAAGAATCTGAGTGATCTTGTTGAAGGAGTTTTGGGAAAAACTTACAGGCCTCACTATGTGAGCCCTGTGAAAAGAGGAGTGCCGATGCCGATGATGGGTGGAGAGGACAAGTATCAAACTCCATCGTTGTTTTCACCTCTTTGCAAGGTTTGCAGGTTCCAAAGGCCATCTGGGGTTGCATCAGTCTGAGAAGATGATCATGACAATATTGATAACAAGTACCAAAAAAATAAATTATACAATAATGTTCTTGTTTCATTGGTAAACCAAAACGGGCATCTAAATGTATGTATGAAGATTATCTTGTTTCATGTTTTCATTTTGCTTAAAAACAAATAAGGGCCATGAAAGATGCCCAACAGTTGATTCCTTTTTATCTCTTGTTCGTTTATTGATATTTCAAAATACAGTTGCTGTTCTTTGGCCAATATCAGGATGTATGAAATTTCATAAAACAAAGTTTAAAGCTATGTTTTAAATCATTTCCAACATTAACTTGTGAAATTTGTAAACCCTAAACCCGGGATCATGAATAGAGGTGGGATGCAAACCCATGTGGCCTCCGTAGGACGGGGGTCAATACATTGTTGCATCATCAGCCATGTGCTTCAATTTTGTGTTTCCGAATCACATTAATTATGAATTGCAAAATTCGGGACATAATATAAGATGTATCATAATGCCATTGAATAATTTTAAATTAAAATAAAATAATATTTAATCACATGATCACATATAATTTATATATTTAAATTATGTACAAAAAATATATACATATAACATTGTTCAATCTAGAAATGCTACAATGCAATGAAGGTTACCATGGAAGCCCAAGACATATTAGTAATACAAAAATTATAGCCTATAATTTTCTACTATATATCTGGGATGTAGAGAAATTCCGAAACGTTTTTATTTTCAAAACGTTCCGAAATTAGTATGAAACATTTATGCGCATTTTGAAAATATAAAAAATTGAAACGTGTTTCTTTTCCTTATTATTGATTAAACATTGATTTCATATTTCACTTTTCTTCACAAATTCGAACCTTAACTCTGATTTCGTTTCCTCTCCTCTTCGATATCCAAAGCTTTCCTTTGCTTTGACATGTTATAACTTATCTTCTTTTCATTTCTAATTTATCCAACCATTGATGAACCCTCGAAAAATCAACTTAGTTGAGTTTTATATACATTATTTATTTGATTGTTGATGGTTATACCAAATAGGTTGGGTCTAAGCTTTAATATAGCTAAAAAGTTACTGTATTTTACTATTTTTTTTTTAAATACCTATTATTGTATTTTTACAAATTTTGGTATTTATAAAAAAATCTTATATTTTTCATATTTATTCATTTCCCACATTTTCGTTTCGTATATTTTTGAAAAAATACATATTAACGTTTCCATTTCCGTGATACATAGTTGTATTCATGGGATCCTAGGCACCAGAGGCAGCCAATCACATGAAGCTAGCGTTATCAAGACTTTAATTAAAATTTTATGCTAGAATTTGATCTTCAGTGACTTTAGGAGTAGTTTATCCAGTAAACTGTCTCATAGTTGGGTTTCATGTGAATTGGAACTTGAAAAAGGCATACATATAATGAGTTTATGAGAAGACATGGTTCTTGATCTGTATAGCAGCCATGTTGAAACTTCGGTAGGTGAATCACTTCATTTAAAACCATTCACTTTAACATAGCCATAAATAATTTGGCAAGCTTTGAATCTTTCATAACGTAATTGGAAAAAAGACAGTAAGAGGGATAAGTTAGATTTCGCTCTAGCTAAAAGTAAAGAAGAAAACTATGTGCTCCAACCAAAAGATGCAAGTTGTGAACAAATACTATTTGACAAATCCATGTATACATATTAATACGAAGCAACAATAGACTAATAATCATTTTAAGGTCGGCCTGAATTATGCTTCAATGAGAATTTTCTGAATCATTTCTTGTTTTTTAGGCTTATTACCTGTCAAAGCTCAGTCTAAAACCAGTTTAGTCAATTCTAAATCCCTCATAGACCCTACAGATTATTAATAACAAAGAGCTGTTTCTCAACTTGTTAAAAGTCAGAAGGAACTTAACATTAATTAAGCCTAATTATAAGGGCCTAGTTGCTCCTCACCACATCTTTTTATACATCTCTTCCCATCCCATCTCCTGCATTGAGAAAGAGTAAGAGAGAGTAATACCAAATGGAGATGGGTGTGAGAATATCAAGTGCTTTATTAGCTTTCTTGCTAGTATTCATTTCAATGAAATCTGCATTTGGAGAAGGTCAAAGCAATGGGAAAGGAAACAGCAACAACAATAAAAAGGGTGCCTATGATGCTGCTTCAACAAATTACTACATGTTAACATCTTTGCCAACAGGGCAGGAACGGGCTTACTGTCTGGCTAGAGGGGCCTGTAAGCAAAAATCTCTAGTGTGTCCTGCTCAATGTCCACAGAGGAAGCCTAAGCACAACAAGAAGCAAAAGGGATGCTTCATTGACTGCAGTAGCAAGTGTGAAGTCACTTGCAAGTGTAAGCTCTTCTGTTCTCTACTTGTAACCCATACTTTTATTTTGTAAACCAGGATAAGTTGATTTTCATTTAGGTTTAGATTTATAGTGTAAATGATTCAAGTTCGTAGTTGTTCATCAGCAATATTCATGTGCACATCAAATGTTCTGTTTTCCTTCTTTGTTATACCTAGCGCAGAAGCTTTCTGGTTTTCATTGTTATTTCCAAGTTAAAACAGGAGAGCTAGCGTTCCTAAAGGAACTTTATAGATTCACCTAACTTGTAAATAAATAAAAGTAAGAAACTTGAGATGCCAGAATATATGTTCTACCAGATATTACACGCTGATTAAATTATTGACATTTGGCAGGGAGAACACCAAACTGCAATGGATATGGTTCTCTTTGTTATGATCCACGGTTTGTAGGTGGTGATGGTGTAATGTTTTACTTCCATGGAGCCAAGGGAGGGAATTTTGCCATTGTCTCAGATGACAACCTTCAAATCAATGCTCATTTCATCGGCACTCGACCTGTGGGAAGGACTCGAGACTTTACATGGGTGCAAGCTCTTGCAGTCATGTTTGATTCTCACATGCTTGTCATTGCTTCCAAGAAAGTCTCACAGTGGGATGATAATATTGATGCACTCACTGTGAGATGGGATGGTGAGACAGTTAATGTCCCCATGGATGGAGACGCTGAATGGAGGATAAAGGATAACAGGGAAGTTGTGGTGGAAAGAACTGATGATACAAACAGTGTTAGAGTGACAGTGGCAGGCTTGTTGGAAATGGATGTGAAGATTAGACCTATTGGAGCTGAAGAAAACAGGACTCACAACTATCAATTACCAAATGATGATGCTTTTGCTCACTTGGAGACACAGTTCAGGTTTCCAAAACTAACTGACCTTGTTGAAGGGGTTTTGGGCAAAACTTACAGGCCGGATTATGCTAGCCCTGTCAAGAGAGGAGTTCCAATGCCAATGATGGGCGGGGAAGACAAGTACCAAACGCCATCCCTATATTCACCTCTTTGCAGACTTTGCAGATTCCATAGGCAGTCAGAGACGATTGCTGTTGAATAAATATATCAATACTGATAATCTTCATGAAAGTTGTACTTCTTGTAGGTGTACATGTGCAACACAAATAAAGGACAATAAATTTGCCCATGTGACATCCATCATTTTTTGTTCATCAAATTAAAATCTATAGTGTTCAATCTTGTTTCAGTCATATATTTGCATTTGGGATTCAATAAAGATACAGTTTTAGCCAGGCTACCTTGTTTTCATACACTTTATAGATAGGCTTTCTCTGTACTGAAAAAGATGGTAGTCTAGCCTAAAAAAGATAAATTGGATACTCCAAATATATCTGAATGTAAACTTCTGATTTCTAAACATGGCTCCATGTTTAATTCCTTTAGTTAATTAGTTCCATGAGCAAGCAACAATAAATAATACTTCACAATGATTCAGATTTCAGAGCACTCTCATTGTAGATAACATTAATTTTTATTATTTTTTGGGCTAATAAAATACAGCTTGAGCTATGATTTCCTAGCCCTTTTCTTTTTCTGGTGAAATACATTTTACAAATTGCAGGCATCTAAAATCTTATTCAGTTAAATACTTAGGGAGAACAATTACTTATAACCCAGATGAAGGGAATGCTTGGTGCATCGTCACTTCATTTACAAGAAGCTTCTACTGCTAAACTTTTCATTACTCCAGTACATGGGTCGCCAAATGTATTGCTTGATACTCCAATGCTACAACTCTTGGATCCAACACAAGCCTGTTGAAAGTGAATCCTTGTCAGCACATACAGTTGTAAGCTAAAATATGATACATCTATATTTTGAGTGAGATCACACCTCATGTACAATGGAAAGAGCCCCTCTGCCACTGCATTTTCCATGGCTAAAACTCCCACAAGAACCACGAGGTGTTCCAAAACTTGCAAATTTGATTGAAGAAATGACCTGATCAGGCAATGGACATTCAAGTGATAGTACAGGCACTGATGTCCTGGCAGTTTCTGAATCTGAAGTCCACATATCTACAGGTAAAGGGTGAGACTCTGTCACATGGGCGCATAAACTTCCCATCTGTTTTGTGGCAGAAGTTATTTGTGTTGGATCACCGCCAACCTCCTCAAACAATACAAGAATGTTGCCACTTGATTTTAACCAGGAATGGGGTAAGTGATACCTGTGAGATAGGTGATATGTGAACAAAGATTATCTGATAATTTGGTAACTATTTTCCATGTAGAAGCACTTACATTTTCTGAGACGGCGTTCCACAGTTCTTAAGGCATTTGTTTGAGCTGTAACCTCCTCTGTAATTGCAAGAGTCAGTGCAGCCTCCATTTGAGGAGGCATAGGTTGGCCAGTAACGCCCAATGCTTTGTCCATTTACCCATGCCTCACCTTTCCCCATTCCGGTGAAGTCTATTGCTAGAGGGTCATTCCCAGCAGGGGCATCAAACGTTTTCTAAATCAACAAGTATTGTCTTTTGTTAGTGTTTAAGAAACTGGGTCCATAAAATTATGGATGGCCAGCCTAACCGTAATTATTAGTTGTTTCACTGGCAACATCCAGTGAACAAGCATTATTTAACTTAAACATAGTATATTTTTATTCTCCCAACTTCACTTAAATGTGATAGTAAAAATATGGTAATCTAGTTTACATAACATTACCTATATACCAAAATTTTAACATTACCTTGTACCATATCAAGGGCTGATTCTTGGGCAAGGTTGATTTTGAAACCCACTGTGGAGAACTTCCACTAGGCAGATCTAAGGCTTCTCCTTGTAGTCCAATCTGTATTCATAATGACACAGAAATTTGAATGCTTTATTCATATTCTGCAGGACCCTATTTGGGAACTTGCTTTATTGTTTTCAGAGTTTGTGAAATTGTGATAAATACAAGTTTAATAAACATGTTACAGTAATACTGAATTATGAATACTAGGACAATTTTGGAAGATAAAGACAAACCTGATACGTCCACTGCTGCGAAGAAAGATCGATAGTAGATCCATTTTTCAAACCTTTCAGCTGCACAGGACCAGTAATTCCTGCACCTCTCTTGTCATAGAAGGCTCCGTAGTTCTGATATAGATTAAAAACAGACTGCATCAGATAAGAAAAACATTCGCACACATATCAAATATTGTAATTTTTCATCTAAAAGATAATACGTCCAGTCACTATCAAACTATTGTGTAAAGATATAATGTAGATTTTATTCCAATAAATGTTCACATAAATCTTGATCATGAGGGCAAAACCTGAAGTCCAACGGTAAAACTCAGGAGATCAATTGTGTTCTTCCCAGGTGCAAGTGTGACAGGGATCTCCACCGAAACCTTAGCATTACCACTGCTGCCTCTTCCACTCCCTGAAAGAGCTCCAATAGTGATTAATATACAAGTGTTCATAATTTGAAAAGCACAACTATGAACATTCTATGAATATCTTAAAATAGGCTGGACCTTAACTAGTTTATGACTCAATTATTGCTATAAAATTTCAAATACCCTGAGAATGTGATAGGTGCCTGCTAAGAGACATAATTGACTGCCTCTGATTTGGTTAGCAATTATTCAATGCATATCCCTTGACACCTCTTCAAGATGATGCTATAACCAGAAACACAGTAAGAATTAGAAAGGTGAAGGTAGTTTCATCATTTTCCTAATACCCAATTCATTGCTGTCCAAGAAAAAAGTAAGGGCATAGCTAGAAGGAAAAGAAAGGTCGATAACCAAGTCAAACAACAATAACTTGATACTGTTTAAGTTGGTGAAAAATTCTGTTGTCTTTCAAGGCACTCTTTTATGCTATCTAGACACTCACATAAAGAAGCACCCCAACAAGTGGGAAACTCACTGTGCAGATATATGGTGCATGAGTTTGCACACAGACAGACAAGTTAATGAGATGAGCTCCAGTAACTTCCTTGGCGGACCAGAATCTCCACATTAATTAAGGTATTCAATTTTTAGCCTTGCATTAATTTGTACAGGGAAACCCTACATCAGTTCCTCAAAACTGTCGATGGAAGAAGAAAAACAATCCTTCCATCACGATTTTTTAGAGTGCTACCCAATGCCTAGTTACCTCAGTTATCAGGGAGCTACCATCCTGATTTACAGAACTAGACACAAAAGGACTTCCCAAAAGAAATGAAAGAAAAGAAAGAAATCAGATTGCCAAAGAACTGCAGCAATCAAATAATATCATTTTCTCATTACATTAGTTAACAATTCCTAGTACCTGCTAACTTCCCATTTACGAAAGCATGAAGGCCATGACCAAGTGATTCCACATGAAGAACAGTTTTAGATCCATCTTGAAGGAAAGGCTCATCAGCTTTGAAGACAGTGCTGCCAATTGCAAACAGAATCTCTTCAAATGCTTAGCACTTCAAAATAATTTGTTGAAGGGGCAAAACATATGACTTCATAAAGAAGTGAAATTAATAGGCTGGTAGACACACCTTAATGAATACCACAGGTAGTCACTTTTATCAGCTGTTGTGTTTATTTGTTCTAACAATCCAACCTTTGAAAATGCATCCTTCTTTGAGATGCCCACAGGTTCATTAATATAACTCCAGTCTGACTGGGGTGCATCAGAAGAATCATCATTAACTTTCAGAGATTGGTGTGTGAAGCTTGGAACCACAGTCACAGAATTTATCTGTCACAAGACATACAGTTAAATTATACAAGAAAGCTTAACCCCAAAAAAAATGGAAAAGAAAATTCTGTACTTTAGTCATATGAAAAACGAAAAAAATTGCAAAATAATAATAAAAAAATTGCAAAGAAATAATTAAGAAGAACAAGTTCCATATTGTGTCACTCTCTTATAAAGAAATTTAGAACTTATAAAAAATTGTGGAAAAGCAAATCAACTATTACTTTACGGAAATCATTTTAGTAGAGAGTGACCAAATTCTCAAGCTATCTTCACATGCTGGGTTTACAAAGGTTTATAAGTAACCATGTAAAGTATGACAACAGGCAACAGAATCCAAACCTTTGCTGTATTTAGAACTACATTCTTGCAATCTGGCAAAATGCTCACAGACCATGCAGGCAACTGGTAAGAATTGCCACTGAAATTTACAGTTACATCTGACTTCGTGTCTATGTTGGCAAGAAAGGCAGCACATGTTGATCCCGATTTATATACAGCTGCCTGAGAAAAACAAAATAATGTATCAAACAAAAGTCAACTTTTACACTACAACCCATTCAGTAGAAGCTGTTGGACCTCTATCAAAGTGCTAAGTAGTTAGTACCTCCAAATTTTGACCTAGAGATGTAATGGTTGGATCGGTGGCCACCAATGCTGGCTCGCAAAGCTTTATGGCCTTATGCAGGTCTTTTAGGTGACCCCACTTGGGTTGCCTGAGTTGCCCTGAGAAATAAATAGGAAATTGTGAAATCTATCACATTCTTTCTAGTAATTTAACATGAGCACATAGCAAGTCCCCTTTTAGCATCACAATAACTGCAAATACTTATGAGGTAGCGGACAACTGATGACTGGAAAAATAATTTAAATGAAATAGAAGGGGTGTGGTGTTAGACATCAAGGAGTGGATATCCAACAATAGCAGTAGACAGATACAGAACACACCATATTCGTCAAGCGGAGCATCATAATCATAACTTGTAGCAATAAAGGGGCCACCAGATGTCCGATCAAAGTTTGTTCCACCATGGTACTGGAAGTTTGCAACAAAAGCATATTTGATAAATAAGAAAATGTTCCTCTTGGTGTGAGTCTGGACTTTGTCCAACAGTACAAGTTGTATGCTTAAAAAATTATGTTCAGCAACTATAAATTGCTAATATCATTGCTAACCATATAATAATTTTGGAATGTTCCACCTCGCTGGAAAAAACGTGCCACTGCAAAGGCGATATCTTCCACAGGTCTATAAGGCACAGCACCACCGAAAGAAAGAAACCTAGTATTATTTATTATAGAGAAACTAATTAGTGAATAATTTCGTATCACAAAGCTAAAGATATGAAAAAAAATAACACTGACTGAAGGGGGCTCTCATCTGAACAGCCAAAATCATAAGGATCCACAAGTTTAGACAGCTTACCAACCAGTCCAATTCTCTGTCCACATTTTGGGTTTCTTGTCAGAATTTGGGGTGAATTGATCACAGTAGAATCCATTGCAAGTGTTGATCTGCAAGAGAAAAGTTACAGTGCTAAGATTACATAAAACATGAAAGAACCCTTCTGACTTGCAAGTAAAAGACATCATTCAAATGAAGTTTATGTAGTCTCATTATTGAAATTCTATTTTGGGAAAGTACCATGAAAGGCAATGGAAGAGATAAATAACCAAAAATAACTCACCATTGGATCAGGAGCATCTGATTGCTGGCACATGACCCAGGGTACTCCTGTATTCTGAGATACAGCCATACTTGCTGCCCATTTGATATATGACTTCCCAGCAGCCCCATAGGCTGAATCAATGTTTCCATACTCATTTTCAATCTGGCATAACAAAATGGGAAAAAATTTAAGAACACTGTCAGTGATTATTCTCTTTAATAATAAGAAAGTCAACAGTTATAAATTATGAAAATGCATCAAGTGATTAGAGTGGGATACTAAAACCAAACACCATTATTTGTAAAACATTATTTAAAAAAGACCTGTGATAATATGATGGGTCCTCCTTGAGAGGCATAAAGTTTCTCCTGCTTCATCAGATCAACAATTTTGGTCGTAAATCGCTGCATTTCAGCCTAAAACAATGGAACAAGAAATTCAATAACTGAGTAATCAACATACACCAATCATCAACAAGCTGGAGGCATAAAATAGGCAAAGTGAAAACCTTGTATGGTTCATTATCAGTTCGAAGCTCAATTCCTGGTACAAAATGCAACCAAAGAGGGAATCCTCTGCCCAGAAAATCAAAGAAAATTGTACAATATTTTACTCTACTTGTTTAATCGAAACTACATATATAAACTACCATTACAAAATAAAGAATAGAAAAAATTCTCACCCGTAGTTCCATTCAGCACAGACATATGGACCGATGCGTAGATGAGCATAAAGACCAGCTTCTGCTACCAACTTCACGAACTTAACTAAATCATATCTTCCTTCGAAATTATACTGTACATTACCCAAAAAAAGTGAAAATCTAAAAATTTCAATTCTTTCTTTCACTCCTACATTTTCTCGACGACCAAACGCACACAGAGACTAAAATGAGAAAAAAACCTGGTTTCGAACTGGTTCATGTAAGTTCCAAAAAACATATGTCTCGATCACATCCAATCCTCCATCTTTAGATTTCTGAATAAGGTCAGGCCACATCTACACAAACAACCAAAAAAGGAACATTATAAATACATATATAACTAATAAATATATACAACAGATAATTAAAGAGTGTAAGTTACTGCGTTTGAGGTTACCTCAGGAGTGCTGCGAGGATAATGAATGGAGCCGGAGATGAGGACCCTACGCTTGCCATCAATCACCACCGCTCTATGATCGTACGTTACATCAACAGCAAACGACGTCGTGGCAAGAACCCCCAACGCCAAACACAGAACCACCAGAATCTCTTTGCCTCTTATATCAAGCATGATATTAAATTCTAAAAGCACACACTATTTTCTACGTATTCCTATATCTTTCTCCAGTTAAAAGGCTTTCTTATAACAGTGGTTAGTGACTTGGAGACGTAATTGCTTTTACTTTTTGTTTTTCTTTTCAGGGAGTCATCCTTGTTGCGTCCCACTTGTGAGAAATGAAAACGAAAAGCAATAAAACCTCACAAGAATGAAAGAACTTAAAATTATATTAAATACACCCGGTTAAGTCTCCACGTCAACAATGGCTGTCTTGTCAACGTTGCACTGTCATTGAATTTAATTAGGTCGTTCACATTTACTTTTGATTTTTTGGTTCATCCATTTCTGGATGATGATGTGCTCATGTGCACCTCTATTCCTTTATATCAGACTGGGTACAGAGGGAGCCCGCCCAGCCACTGAAGCAGAAACTGTCAGTGAAGTGGAGCAGGAATCAAGTGTCTGCTAGTGCACGTGTAATAATTCTACATCCACCACTTTTCATAAAGGATAAGCCAACCCGAAATATCTCTGGATCTCCTTCATTTCTCTACTGGCTCTCTAATGGTAGTTAAATTACCCGCCAAACCCATCGCCATTACCGTCTAAAACAGATAGTATGAAGATGAATAAAGGTAGATTTTCTCAAATTAACTATACATGTTTTTAATAGCGAATGTAGAACCCGTATTTGTCTTTTTGTGGCAAGCATCAACTGATTTGAGAGCATTTTGTCGGTGACAAATTATTGGTGCACTATTTGGTAGTGCAAATACTGGCTAAGTCCACTACCAAGGCCAACAACCATTCTCATTGGTGACCGTGAGGCATTGATTTTGACAAATTATTGGTCATACTTGGTATCACATGTAATTATTGAAACTAGTGCTTATAATTGTCTATCTAGAGGAGTTTATTAATTTATAGGTTTATTAAACTACTAAATTTAATGATAATGTCATCGACTGCACGACAAGAGTCGTCTTCCCAATGGCCTGCGGCATTGGAGTTAGCTGGGATTAGCCCTGCGTCTTTGTCAATTTCGATTTAATCTCTTTAATAAACCTATTTTGCTTGGCTTTTAATGGGTTGTTGCCACGTATGAATCCTTCAAATTGTGTTAGGTTCATCATCTAAATGGTGAGACAGAAATTAAGTCAAACACCCATTCAACATGAGTTCATCTAGAAACTAAAATTTTGCATAAATAAATCAATGTTTAACATAATAAAACCATGGATATAGACATAGTTACGTTTCATTGCTAAATATGTATCATCTGGTTTTATACATGAACATCTACATTTGGATAAAATCTTGTGAAGAAATTTCACATCAATCCCAAGAAGGAATTTCTTCTTTGCTATCAAGCCCAGAAAGGAATTGATTGATACAGGATTGAATTGAAATGAATTGTATAACAAATATTAAACTTGTTCTTTTTAGATTGAATCGATCAACTCAACATAATTTGAAACCCAAATCCAATAACAAATTTCATAATTACTATATTAAAAAAATTAAAAATTAATTATTAAAATATCTTCAAAGAAAATTTAAACGTTTAATTTCATTCTTAAAATCTCAAACCCAAACCACCCCCAATGGCCAAATAATTAACTCACCTAATGATAGAATCATAATGTGACTTTTGGGAACAATTTGAAAAAATTGAAGGATAAGAAACAAAGAGGAAATCTGAAAAGTGGACGCATTTATTGACTAACGCCCTGATGTTGATTTTGGGCGGTGTCATTTGTAATCCAAGTCCTATCAACAGAAGGAATCGGTGTCTCTATTAACTGCTCTTCATCAGATTTCCATAACTTCATTTTCTTGCCTATAAATTATTATAACTTTCAAGAAAGTTGACTTCTTTGTGGCATAATTAGATCCGGTTTATCCCAAAGAGAATGGATTGACAAACTTTACAATATTTCAAAGAAGTTGGTATGGTTAATGATAAAATACTATGATGAGGGGAGACGAGATTGCTATTTCAGTCTTCTGAGTGATTTGGTTGACTTGGACTTCGGAAATTGGAAATTGATTCTGTTTTGTTTTCGAATTGTGTTGAGTGGGAATTGATTACTATACTGGATTGTGCTTCGAGAGTTACTTATTGGAAAAATTACTATTGGGAGTCTCATTCTGATTGGGATTAAAATTGAGATTAAAAGAATTTCGATTGGGATTATAGAATTTCTTTCTATTTCAATCTCATTTCAATTCAGATTGGTATCGCGATTGAGAAAGGAGGATTGTCGAAGACTCGAAGAAGAATAAATAAAAATATAATAAAAAAGAAAATAATAAAATAATAAGATTATGGTTAAAATTTAAAAAAAAAAAAAAAGTAAGAATTTATCATTTTTCAACTTTAAAGGCGGTACTTTGTTCTTTCGGTATATTTGCGAGGGACACAGTGAATAAATATTCTAATTCAAAACATAGAATTACACGAACCGATCTTTATAACCTTAGAAAAATCAAACCCATTTGGCCCAAATCCTTGGATCCATTACTAGTTACCCTAATTCAAATCGGGCCTCGCCAAACCCGGACCATTTCATGCTAGCCGTATCTGAGAGAAGGAAAATCGAAAGACGGAGGCAGTGTCTGGATTCTGTAGCAAAGCAAGCAGCTTTGCAGCAGCCGCTCCCAAATAATGGATTCTTCGAAGAAAAAGAAAGGAGAAGAGGAGAAGAAAACAAAAGAAACCAAAACCAAAGCGAAAACTCCGGAGAAGAAGAAGGAGACCAATACAAAGACCAAACCAAAGGCAACTTCAAAGAAACAGAAAACTAACAAGATCAGCAATGGTGCCGTGAGCGACTCCAAGGATGTTGCCTCACCAACATCAAACAATGACTCGCAACAAAAACAACCCCACAAGAAGAGAAGTCTAGAGCCCATAAAAAATAAGCGAAGCGAGAGCAAGAAACCCAAGAAAAGCGGTAAAAAACAAGAGCTTGACGATGAGGAAGAGAAAGAGGACATGAAATATTCTGTCTTTCCCATGAGTAGAATTAAAAGGATTATGAAAAGTCAAGGTTGTGATTCTGCATTAACTGGGGATGCTGTTTTTCTCGTTAACAAAGCTACGGTATTTGTCTTCTCTTCTTCGCATAAATTTATTTCAATTTTTTAAAAATAAAAATTAGGTATTTTTTATCTGTTAGGTTTCTTTTTAAAGATCTATTTTTGAGATTGTGGGCGTTGAAAGAAATTTGTTTTGATCAAATGTTTGCGAAGCAAATTTTGATACAAATGCTGTGTGATAACATTTGTAAAATAATTTATCATGGTTTCTGTTGGTGGCAGGAGAAGTTTCTTGAACAGTTTAGTGAAGATGCCTATGCATGTTGTGTTAAGGATCGTAAAAAATCTGTTGCTTATAAACACTTAGGTAATTACTCCATCAATAATTTTCTGCTTTCGTGTTTTTACTGCTTTTATATTAAAGTTGCATGATCATAGAACCGATTAGTTGGCGCTTTTGGCATTTGAAGTGTCATTTTTTTCCCATTTTCATGCATTTGGAGATTCTGGGTTTATATAGTTATGTTGATAGCATCTTAAGGGAACGAGACTCTGACAATATGGTACCTTTGTACTGCATTTCCATTGTTTTGATCGCTAATGAAGAGTCTTATGCAAGAAACACTTATATAGAATTGTGTTTGTCTCAACAAATTTCCAACCTTCATGTTGATTGGTACTCAATCAAAATGTGTTTTTTTTAGTTCTTTTATTCGAAATCAAATTGTACTTTCTAGTTGTTCTTGTTCAAACTTTTCCTCTGGGTTGTTGCATTTTTAACTGTGCTATAATTCATTTAATATGACCTTCTGTTCATCTTTGAACCTTTGAAAACGTTGAATTGAAGGTTGTTTAATTGAATTGACATAAACTTGTTGAATTGTAATCATTTATCTTTTGCAAACGAATATTAGATATGATCACCCTACAAACATATTTAATATCGCACAGCTTGTGCACCATTGGATGTGGGTATTATTCATTTTCTAAATTCACTTCAAAATTTATGTCAGCATCTGTCTTCATATATTGAAACTCTAAAAAGGGTGAAAACCGTATTCACTTAATAATGGAAATATGTTTAGCCAATTCAATCTTTTCCCATTGTTTTCATGAATAAATCCTAAGAAGCCAAATCCACAGTAAAAATGGCTTCCATCTCTCTCTCTCTCTCCCTCTGTGCAAAGATGATGCTCAGCCTTCCACTCTAACCCTACCTATTCTATTCCCTTCTATCCCATTATAAGTTTTTGTATTAAATGCCAATGCAGATGACATCAGAAGAACTGTTGGCAAGTATAGAAAAGGTGCTGGTTTTGAAACCAAAAGTAGATGTGTTGCTTTCCCTCTAAAAGAGCGTTTAGTTTTCTCTATTAAAATCCAGTTTGTCCCTCCATAACTCAAAAGTTTCCCTAAGTTTGTGATACAGAAAATATCAAAAGGCAGAGTTGGAAATATTCTCACTGGGTGTATGTTAAACACAAAAGGAAAAAGAAAACCCTTTGTTGACAGGTTTATCAGATAATATCCAATTGACTTAAAATTTCTTCATGCAATTTTTAACCTGGGCACATGCTATTGTAGCTTGAATTTGCATTTGAATTATTTAGTTGCTTGATTGGAAATTGTTCATATAGAATCCAGAGTGCTACTGGATTAGAACAGAAATCTGAATTCTAATCCAGTTGCATGTCATATTCCTAGCTATTTCAACCTGAAGCACACAGAAACTTGATTACAATTTGAATGATTTGAAACTATAAATTGTTGCAAAATTTGATATATCCTATTCAACTAATGTAGTATTAAGATCCTTCATTCTTCTTGTTTCAGCATCTGTTGTTTCTAAACAAATGAGATATGAATTTCTCTCAGGTACTGTACAATATTCTCTTTTGCCTTTATGTGTTCTTAAATGTTTATGTTTTGCAAAATTTTCCTATATCGCCTTGCTATCATTCATGTGGATTACTATATATATTTGGTATCTAGATTTTGTTCCTGAGAAAGTAAAAGCTGAGGATGCCTTGTCAGAAAGGAAATTAGCTGAGACTGGGGAAGGATAGGACCTAGGATGACAACCCTAACACTTGCCTCATCTGAATTGCTTAGACGGGGAAGCTCTGGGCTTGGTTTGTTTTTTGTCTGTAGAAAGATTTCACTGAAGTAAAATTGTGTTAACTATTCAGCAACTGAAGAATGGAACCAAGCATGTGTCCAAAAAAAAAAAAAAACCATGCATGTGTCAATTGTTAGCTCTGGGAATGCATACATCTCACATTGGTCCGTTCTCCATTAATGCATTGGTATTTAACTGTTATGATAGTTGATGAACTGAAAATCTTTATCAGGATGGATAGGTCTGAGAAATTATACCCACTTCATTTTTGTACCACTTCAAGCTATGTAGTTGTTTTTTTCCTTGTCTTTCAAATGATTACTTTCAATCAGATGCATGGTACAGGTTAATGAAATTACAATATGGCTTTATTTTTTAACCTCCCCTGCATTGGCTTTCATAGGTGTGCGTATTATCCTGCCAACAATCTAAATATGAGATCAGGGTATTTTTGGTTTTAAAGTAAGTAGAATTCTGGAATGATAGTCTAAATCTGGGCACAGTAGTCATATGATTAACTGTACTGCTCTAAAGTTGTTTTTTCTTCTTTTCCAAGTAAGAGTGACATACTTGGAAGTTTAATACTGCCCAAACCAAGTGCCACAAACCAATCTCTGGCCACAGTGTGGCTGGGGGCGATTACTGCTCTGCCATGGTGGGAAGCTGCTCAAGCGGTTCTCACCAGAAGTTCGGACAAGAAGGTGCTAAATCCATATACATATGCTTCTCAACATCTACCAGTTACTAACAGCCATCTCCCGTTTATTCTCATGCTCTTCAGTACTCGGCTTCATTGCTGGAGCCTGGCCTATCCATTAATGTATGCAGAAGTATTGAACAGCATGGATGATTTCATGGCTGGACGT
Source organism: Mangifera indica (assembly GCF_011075055.1). NCBI lineage: Eukaryota > Viridiplantae > Streptophyta > Magnoliopsida > Sapindales > Anacardiaceae > Mangifera > Mangifera indica. The sequence goes on along the minus strand of NC_058138.1, from coordinate 18,595,201 downwards.
ATAGACCGTACTGATTAGAATGACCGTTGATGCCGTAGGCAGTGGCTCCCATCACCTTTTCAGCTGCAACCCTGATTGGCTCATTAAGGAGCCGCTTGTTGCCTATAAAACGTTATCTGACATTGTATTGATGAACAATATTTTCTTCCAGAAGCAACATCTCAATCTTCCCCAGCGTCAAATCCAGCCAATTTACTGAACCTCACTGGGCCGCCTTCTATAATGGTTAATGCTGAAAGCAAAAATGGTGACATATTTCACTCCCAATTCTGAGCGGTATTTGAAAATAGACGGGAGAGCCAAAAATCCAAGATAAATGCAATCTTCCACATTTCAATCTTCTTTTAGTTTTCTATGATATACACAACAGGTCATTTGTTTTTGTAATTTTTTACGCTTCTTGAAAGCATTAATTAATTTTTTATTTCGATAATTTACCCTCCAAATTCCAAGTCGCAAGCAAAGAAGACGAACAGTAAATTCCAAAATAAAAGCACATAAAACACCAGACCAGAGTTCTTTCATATAATTTCTTACATATTTCTGAAAAATTGGCAGGAAAAACTGGAAGCACTAGGATTTTTCCCCTGATAACAGAGTAATGTAAAATTAATGTTTGTAAACACAAGCATGAATTCTGCAAGTCTGTGCATTATTGGAAGAAAAGAAGAGTTTTATCACCATCGTTCAATCCGGCAAACTGTCCCAATCAATAACCCATCTTGTTGTATTAAATTAGATAAAAAATAATCACCGGGGCAACTATAGCAACCTTAAACAATACCACATTCTGCATGGTCATTATGAGACTCACTGCGCCAGAGGCATCGGCGGCATCTGTTTGACTATCATCAGGACTAAATGCAACAGCCGGAGGCTTCTCCTTCTTGGGTTTTTCAGGTGCCGGTGCCAGAGCAGTTGCTGGAGGTTTAGCTCCAAAAATTTCCCAAGGAAGAAGGACCTTATCAACTTGGTAAATGGCGAGCTGGCCATCAGAGTATACGATAGCAGATACACTTGTGTTAGTAAGACCTGTTGATATATTCACTGAATTGGGATAAGCGGTGGCATTAAGTTGATATCTGTATCTACTGTTATCTCCCGCATTTGTTCTCAATGGATTACTCACAGTTTGAAACTGGGGTAACGAGATATATGAAGAGATTACATGAAACTGAATCAACGACTCCTTCTGTGGGTCGGTGAGGGAGTTGAGAGTGCCTGAACTGAGACTAGAAAACGCACCGTCAGTCGGTGCAAAGATGGTGAGGCGACCGTTGGTGCTGTTGATTTGATGCTCGATTTGGTTAATGACAGTGGTGGATTTAAGGAGGCGAATAAAGAGAGAAAAGCGGCCTGCTTTTTCAAGGATTTTGGTGACATTAGTCGGGCCAGATGGAATTGGAGCTCCAATAGGGGGTGGATTTATGGTTACAATTGGGGTCATTGGACTGGGTGGAGTTGGAGCTATGGTAGGAGCGGTTGGTGGAGTCGGTGCAGCCGGGGCAGAAGCCAGCCGCTGGGCTTGGGTTGAGGTGCAAAGAAGGAGAAAGAGGAGAAGTGAAAAAGAGAAGAAAGATTGTTTCATCATCATTTTTCAATTATTTTGAAAGACTGTTCAAATGTTTGATATAACACTGGACTCTGGTGCTCTGCAAAAAGTGTTGATGAGTTTGGAAGGAGAAGAGAAAGTTTTTATAATGGTGTCAAGTATGGAGTTCTGTAAAATCTGAGATTCTAGTTGGCAAGTGTAGTTATTGTCATGCAGTATCTCTTTCTTTGTTAGATTGGTGAAAGATATAATCACATATCATCTGAATTTTAAGAATTAGGAATATAAGGGAAATATAACACCCAGATAACCCATTTAACCATCTATGTTAATGTGGACAATCCAATTACATGTAACTATCTGAAAATTGCATTAAGATAGAGGATATCATTCATAGGTTGGGCTTTTTCTCATGTAACAAAACTTCTTTCCTCATCAGGCTGTGCCATTGTAGCCATAAGCAACTCACAATTTTATACAGAATATGTGTTAAATGTCAAGTCCGTCTTTATTAATTTTGCCCACACACCCACTTCGAAGTATCTGGTTTTCCTTATTTTTCAAGCAAACTAGCTATCTGCCCCCACAGGATCATATATCTCCCCATTGATTCTCTCTACGTATCTAACAAAGATTGATCTTGCTAACTAAAGCTTCACATTTCACCTAATTTCATCCTTTTACAGCCATTATAAGTACCTCCTCTCCTTGTTTGGAATTCATCAAACACTTTCACCCAAGTCTAGTCTTGCTTTGAAACATTGCAAGTCTCGAAATACTACAAGGATGATGTTGAAACAAGCTTTCTTCTCCCTTTCACTTGTCCTCTTTGTTTTCCATTGCACCACAGCTGCAGCCCAGGCGCCAATCCCAGCTCCATTGCCTCCTCCAACTCCTTCCACCCCCACCGCATCTCCTCCAGCTCCTCCCCTCCCTACCAGTTCACCTCCAGCTCCGCTTGTTCCCGCTGCTGCTCCAGGTCCATCAGGCCCCACCAATGTTACCAAAATCCTTGAAAAAGCCAAGGGATTTTCCCTCTTTATTCGTCTCTTAAAATCCACCTCTGTCGCTGACCAGATTGAGAAACAACTCAATGACTCAAGCAATGGCGTCACCATCTTTGCACCGACTGATGGGGCGTTTTCTAGTCTTAGTTCTGGGGTTCTTAACTCCTTGAACGATGAACACAAGGAACAATTAATCCAATTTCATGTAATCTCTTCATACATCCCTCTGTCACAGTTTCAAACCGTGAGTAACCCACTAAGAACAAATGCAGGAGACACAAGTAAATACACCTTTCCACTTAATGTAACAGCTTATCCAAATTCAGTGAATATCTCAACAGGCGTTACCAACACTAGTTTATCTGGCACCATTTACAGCGATGGCCAGGTTGCAATTTATCAAGTCGACAAAGTGCTTCTCCCCGTGAACATTTTTGGCCCCAAGCCTCCGGCACCGGCACCTTCACCAGCAAAACGTAAGAAGGAGAACGATGATAGTACTACTGATGACAATACAGTTGCAGATAGTTCAAGTGATGATGATAACGTGAAAGCTTCAGGTGCAATCAGTCTCAAGATCACGACCGTGCAGAGGATGGCCTCCTCTGGTGTTGCCATGGTTGCAGCATTAGCATTTTCTTTATGACGAGACGATCATAAAGAATGCGTGCGATAAGAGTTGTTGTCAATGATATTGCAGAGTCGGATTGAAGGGTTGTGACGAAAATAAATCGACAAGGTGAAAGCTTGCAAGCGCTTTGCCTTTCGATCAGTCATTAATTTGGGCAGTTGTCTGTTATTAATTGTTTGTTTATGTTTGAGTTGCGAGGATTTCTTCTATTAATTTAATTTTTAATTTTTCTGTGATGTAACATGTGAAAATTTACAATAACGAGCGTCCCTCTCTCTCTCTCTTTTTTTTTTTAAGATAAACTTTCGAAGTTTAAATATTAATGAGATGGGTTTAATTATTTTTACATTTGTTTATAATATTAAAATAATAAAAATTATGGTAAAAGTTAAATATAAATTACAAATTGATCTAAGTAATTTTTTTTAATCCTTAAATTAATTAAAATATTAAAAAATATTTTTTAAAAGATTAATTTGTCAAAACAAATTTAAAGACACCATCCATCGTAGCGTGAGTTGTATTATAAACCTTAAGAATTCATGGCTAACATGACTTGCCATAACTTGCATTCTTGTATGTTTTAGCATGATATTATCTGTAGCACAATAAATCATATCAATTGCAGAACGATGTGTTGTTGGTTATAGCCACGTAATTACCATTATCACTGATACTTATCACCCACACACGATAACTATTATATAATAGAAAATTATTTTTATAACTATGAATCCCACCATGCTTAATTTTATATATGGTAACACTTATATGAATACAATTATTTATGCCATATAATGGCTATATTTTTAATTCATCTTTTACATTTTTTTTTCAGCCACTTTTTTTTTAATTAGAGTAAAGTCATACTTTTTAAAGTATTTACTATACATGTATTTTTATTTTAAAAATAAATATTTTTTAAATCTAATTTAATTTAATTTTAAAATATAATTCATAATTTTTTTGATTTAATTTAAAAATAATAATAAACCATTCCAGATGTGATCGTGGGCACGGGGGATGGCAACAAACAAAAGGTAAAGTTCTATTTGTTAGTGAAAAAAATCTCCCTCGTATGAAAAAATATTTTTTTTATATTATTTAAATATAATATAAATATATTAAATAATAAAATTAACTAAAATTAAAATTAAAATCAATATATTATTTTAAATATCATATATTAACTATTTTAATATATATAATAAAAATTAAATAAATTAAAAATATAAATAATTTAAAATTATAATAACATTTTAAATAAAAATATTAATATAAAAAAAAAGACAAAAACCGAAACCGAGACCGAGGAGAGAAGAGATATATAAGGATTTTTTTATTATTTTTTTAATTTTATCATAAAATTTCTTTTTATTGAAATTAAAACCATAAATTAAAACTGTAATTACCGTATCTAGATGACACCTCTAACTGCCGTTTAGAAGAGAAAAAAAGGGCCAAAGCACTTTTCCCACCTAAACTATGCTGAATTGTCAAAGGCTTTTTTGTTAACTTTAAAAATCTCATTTACCCACCCATATTTTAAGGGTAAAACCTTCATTTTATATTTAATATTAAAAATAAGCTTAAATATGATTTTATTTTCCTCCTAAATTTTAAAAAATAACTTTTCTCCCCTAAGTCAAGTTTAAAAAGATCACATTTCCCCAATAGGGTTTAGTTTTCAAACCCGTTCACTTTTTCTGGTGCCATTGTCAATAGTCTCTCCCTTTTGACAATTTTTTTTCCACCGAAGGCCCACCTCAACTCCATCTCAACCCATTTGGTGCCGAGAGATGTTGTCTAGGAAGAGAAATCGCCTTCCCAGACCACAAAGATGAGATCGAGATCTCGTCTTTATCGTCTGAAAAGACGATTTCTCTTTCAATATGACTTCTCTCGACGCCGGATGGGTTGGGTTGGGGTGGAGTTGAGGCAAGCCGTCGGTGGAAGAGAAACTGTCGGAAGGAAGAGACGGTCAGTGATGACGCTAGAGAAAGTGAACAGATTTTGAAATAAACTTTAAGGGAAAAATGCGATCTTTTTAAACTTGGCTTAGAGAATAAAATGTTAGTTTTTAAAATTTTAGGGGGAAAAATGAGATTAAATTTTTAGAGGTTAGGGTTCTGTTAAATTTAATCGATCATGAGTAGGTAAATGGTATTTTTAAAGTTAACGAGAAACTTTGATAATTAAGCATAGTTTGGGTGGGAAATAGTTCTTTGGCCAGAAAAAAAATGTGAAAATAGTTGCGGTTGTGTTGTGCCGCACAAAAATCTTGTTAAGTTGACTCAAGGACAAACCCTCCCAACCAAAAACAAAATTACAACCTTCATCTCTCCTTGATATTCTCTCCAACGTTCCACCCTTCATTGTTTCCTCCGCTCAAACCCGATAATGGCCTCCACTCTCACCTTCTCCCGTTTTCTCTCCTCCGCTGCTTTCGCCGCCACCGCCACCACCACCACCTCAACCAAAGCCTCCCTCATTCCTCCTAAAGCCGTCTCCTTCCTCTCTCGCCCCCTCAAACATTCCCTCCCTCGCCACTTTTCTAAGCCTCTCACTCTTTCCTTCACCAAATCCGCACCCACTACCGCCGCCATTTCTCTAGGTGATAAGCTCCCCGACGCCACTCTCTCTTACTTCGACCCCGCCGGCGAACTCCAGACCACCACCATCTCCTCCCTCACAGCCGGCAAAAAGGCCATCCTTTTCGCCGTTCCCGGCGCTTTTACGCCCACCTGCTCTCAAAAGCATCTCCCGGGCTTCGTCGAGAAGTCCGCCGAGCTCAAGGCCAAAGGCGTGGATACCATCGCCTGCATTTCTGTAAACGATGCTTTTGTTATGAGGGCGTGGAAGGAGAATCTTGGAATTAAAGATGAGGTGCTTTTGTTGTCTGATGGGAATGGCCAGTTCACTAAAGCAATTGGGTGTGAGTTGGATTTGAGTGATAAACCTGTAGGCTTGGGGATTCGGTCAAGAAGGTACGCGATTTTGGCTGAGGACGGCATCGTTAAGGTGCTAAATTTGGAGGAGGGCGGCGAGTTTACCTTAAGTGGAGCAGAAGATATGCTCAAAGTGCTCTAAATCTGGTCAGGTGTAGATTAATGCCTGAGTTGAATAATTAATATTTCCTAATAAAAATGGATACAAATGCAATATGTTACGTTTTGTTCAAGATTTTGTAATTTTTTATGTTTTTGTTTGTCAAATTGTGTATTACCTGATGGAAATGCGTATTCTACCATTGATTTGGAGCTTCTTATTTTAATTTCCTGTTTGCCTATTGTTGTTCTTTAAAATGCTGCATCCTGCGGGGTTCATATGCTTTTTTGGTTTCATGTTTCGGTTATAAAGGAATGTGCTTTTGATAATGCTGTAGGATTGTGTCTCTTTGCAACATTGATATTTTAGTGACTTGTGTTGGTGACCACTTATCCATAGTTTATCTTTTTTGTTTTTTTCCTTCTTTTGTCTATTGTATGTACATGTATGTTGCATAAGACAAAGAAAGAGGAAAATTAGTTTTAGTTGGGTGTATATTAGAGACTTAATTAACCGACCCAAATTACGTATAACTGGGCTTTCATGTTTTTGCTATTTTCGATTTTACTTAATGCAGTGTAGACTTTCCATTTGTTGTGCAAACGAGCTGAGAGCCTGCAAACTTGGTTTATTTAGCTTGGCTCAAATGAAAGTCAACCATTGCCTAAGTTTGATTCTTTTTTAGCTTCAAATTCAGGCATGAGCTAGGTTCTAATAGAATTTAAGAAATTGCTGAACTTGCTTAATGAAAAGTTCTGTGGATAGCGCATGCATCAATCTGCTGTACGGTGGTGTATGTGCCTGCACCTAAGTAGTGGTGTATTCATCCAGGTTAAGAGGCTATAATGAGCAATTCCAGTAAGGGATTAGGTAATAATTTAGAGTTCAACTTGATATGTTCCCTTATTACTTTACCTGTTCATCCAAGAAAAAGAACTACAAACATCAATCTAGACATCGGTTGGTGTGTCACTGAACAAATGAGTTAGTGTGAAGGCTTTATTCAGTTCATTCTTTATTGTAGCTATAATATGATTGTTGTTCTGGATTGACTTATGGATCTTACTCAGTCATTCTTTTCTTCTTTGTCCATGATCTAAATCCAGATTGTGTAAATACTGAGAATATTCATGTCTTTGCTTATATTTTCAATTGTTTCATATTGATCTTTTCTTATGGTAATTTGGATGATCCTCATCTAATCGCCGTTGTTGTTCAGAGTGGAAAACTAATTTGTAATGGCAACATAATTGTTTCATTTCTTTTAGTTTTTTTCTATCCCTTAGTTGATTGCAACATGTAATTGCAAATTTAATTTCTGCATACTACCTCAGTCTGCAGCATTGCCATCACATTAATGCATGTTTATTGTCAATTACTTTATATACATATGAAAGGTTTAGTAAAATGCAGCATACAGTTTATATGACATTTCTAGCTCTTCTGTCAATCTTGTTTCCCTATGGGGGTGGGTGCTTCATGTAGACAAATAGTTCTAGGAATTAATAAAGTTAGAATCAGTCTTTGCAATTTTGTGTTTGTTGTTTTTAATCATAGTGAAAGTTTTGCCTCTTAAAGAACCAGATCATAGTTCCCTCTTAGTGCTCTCAGGAGGACACTGATTTAATTAATCCAATGCTATATTTGCTCTAATTAGTAAAGTTAATAAAACAAAATTAAGACTTGAAAATTTGTCAACATGTTATAAATCTGTGGATGAGAAAGTGAATTTAGACCAATCAAAACATAGATGGATTTCACAAATGTTTGTATTGTATGGCATTTTATAAAATAATTTTCTGAGGTATTTTCATATCTTCAAAGAGGGCTTATAATTATAAGTTATATATATATATATTGAATTCAAAAATTTACCGACAAATTTGACATAGGTTTGAAGATTGAAAAATATTAATACATTGGACTATAACACAAAACTTGATACCTAAATGGGTAGCCCAAAACCTAGATTGGAAAATAATTTGGATACACACTTGAACACCTTTTGCTAAACTCAATAGGCTGATTAACAAGCGTGATATTCTCGTAAATTTGTAATGATTTATTTATTGATTCTTTACGCTACATATTATAAGATTTTTCCGAATTTTCTCATTAAGGTTGTATTATATTATAAGAAGCAAAAAAAAAAAAAAAAAAATCTATGAACTAAACCTCTCATATGCATATTCAGAAGAAGAATATGTACCCAAATAAATGTAATTTTTAAAATTAAAAAAATGAACATAAAATTAACACACCCAACGAAAACTGCAGGCTGTGGGGTTCGAACCCACGCGCACTTATGTGCAGAAGATCTTAAGTCTTCCCCCTTAACCTCTCGGGCAAACCTGCTCACGTGAGGCATTTTCTCTAATAATTTTACATATAGTATTAAGCTAGACCCATTATAAATGTCAATACATAGGTCAGTTGAAAGTTTGAAACCCTAGATAGATCAAATCGTTGGCTTGATTACTCTTTGGACCAGACGCATGGCGGAGCACTTAGCATCTATCTTCGGAACAGAGAAGGATAGAGTGAACTGTCCCTTTTATTTTAAGATCGGAGCATGCCGTCATGGAGATCGGTGCTCTCGGCTTCACACTAAACCTAGTATTAGCCCTACTCTCCTTCTTTCCAACATGTACCAACGCCCTGACATGATCACTCCCGGCGTTGACCCCCAAGGCCAAGCCCTTGACCCCCGGAAGATCCAAGATCACTTTGAGGATTTTTATGAGGATTTGTTTGAGGAGCTTAGTAAGTACGGCGAGATCGAGAGCTTGAACATTTGTGACAATTTGGCTGACCACATGGTTATTTTTCTTTTTCTTATATTTTTTCTATTTAATCAAATGTAATTTTTTCTTTGTTGGATTTAGTTAGTCGTTGAAGGCCTTTGCTTTTTTGCAGGTGGGCAATGTGTATGTTCAGTTCAGAGAGGAAGAGCATGCTGCTAATGCGCTTCGAAATCTCAACGGAAGGTTTTATGCAGGTTACATCTGCGACCTTGATTCCTTGTGCTTGAGTTTTCAATGTATTAGATGAATGTTGTTTTGTCTTTTTATGAAACAAGAATAGTTCTTAATTTAAATGACAAAAGAATATGTTCTTAATTTTGAAGACCGAAGTTTTATGTTGTTTGATCACTTTGACAACAGTTACCTTCAGTCTGGAACTGAAGTTAACGAGATCATTCTCATTAACAGTAAAATTATGGCCTACGATGAGAGTGTATGTAGTGCTGCTGAATAGGAGCATTTTTACATTTTTAGTGTTTGTAGCTGTCTCAATGTTTCATTAATGTTGAAGATGTTGATTTTGGGTTTCAATATTCAAATACCAAAGTCCTACAATTAGGACTTGATATGGTTCTATTCTGTTCGTCAAAATGGATATCATTATCAATAATATTGGACATGTTGATGTTGGGTTCACTATTCAAACATTAGTTACCATGCTTTTATTGTTCCTTGGTAGCCCACATTCCTCAATTTTTTTTTTCATAAATTAATCCATTGTGGTTATTGTAAATGATTGTTATGCCCTTCCGTGGTGGATTTTTTCCATTACGGATGAGACCATGATCAATGATGCCAAGAAGTTAGAAGATACTTTTAACAGAGCTTATTTGGTATTAACATGGCCTTTTTATTGGTGAATTTGTTGGCCATTTAATCATAGCTGTAGATTAACCTTTTCTCATGGAGCTCAGGCCACCGTTGTGCATAATTTTTTCTCATGGATTTACTCTTCTTGTTTCCTAAATTTTTCAGTGTCAAAGTTGTACCTGTGCAAATTTGGTCACGTTTTTGACATTGAAGTTTGTATATTATCAGGGCGCCCCATCATTGTTGACTTCTCCCCAGTGACAGATTTTCGAGAAGCCACTTGTAGGCAGTATGAGGAGAATGTATGCAATCGAGGTGGCTACTGTAACTTCATGCATTTGAAGAAGATTAGCAAGTTGGTTTCTATTTATCTTTCCCTTTTTAAGATTTGACATATATGTTTCCTCTGATTGGTGATATGGTTGTATTTAAATGCTCTTTTTGAATCAATTTAGGGACTTGAGGAGGCGATTGTTTGGAAGAAATAGGAGAAGGCGCAGCCACAGTCGAAGCAGGAGTCGTAGTCCACATAAACATCGTGGTTATGAGGAGCGCTCACATGGAGGCCGTGGTTCAAGCAGACGTGATGATGAAAGAGATCATCGTTACCATGATAGGGGCAGGAGGCCTAGAAGCCGAAGTCCTGGACGTAAAGTGGGACGAAGCAGAAGCCCAGGTTCGAGGAGGAACAGGAGTCCTGTTAGAGAAAGTAGTGCTGAAAGAAGGGCTAAGATCGAGCAATGGAACAGGGAAAAGGAGGAGGCGGAATCTGGTCATAAGATTGATAATAGCAATAATGACAATGACAGGAACAACAATGGCTTTGCACATGATGATGATCAATATAGTGATCCTCAGCAGCAGTGACAGAGTGGTGAAATCAACCACTGGTTCAATTGAAGAGTTTGTCCGGTTTGTTCATGTGCTCTATTTTAGTTACTAAAGTTTAATTAGTACATACAGGCGTGCAGCTCTTCTTTTTGGATAGACAGCCTATGTAGAAAGCATGGCTTATTGCCCATTTCCACTGTGCAGGTGGAGCACAGGTTCACTGTTGTGTTGTTGAAAGTAAAATTCTATTTTTCTTGATTTTCCTGCCCACCTTCAATTTTAAGTAAAATGAATAAAATATAGAATAAAGTAAAAATATTACCAAAAGTGATTTTTTGCATGTACCATAACCTCCGGTTTTTCTTTATTTGTACCACCAAGGACACTTGCTTGGTGTGTATCTCTGTTGGCTAAAGGTTCAGCTATTGTTGTTTTCCTTAATGTTTTCTCAAAATTGTTTTTTGTCCACTTCATTTGTAACTTTGGTATTTACATCAGTTACAAGTTTTTCAGACTGTTTTGTTGTAGCTGTCACTAGGAAAAGTGATGCTTGAGAAATCAGAAGTGAAACCACAAACATTTTGTTAGTGGTGCACTAACAGTGGAGGTTATTTCACAAGCTTTTAATTTTCCCAATAAAATTTCTTAGAACTGAACCTGTCTCAGCCATTCAATCTTTCTGAGATTTCAATACATGGTCATAAATTCTTTCACAGTCAGAATGTTGGTCTAAGTTTTCCCACTCTTCAAGTTAAAGGAATGAGTGGGATAGTGCATCTGTGCAAATTTACAGTGTCTTTGTATAGTAAAGTTGATTGACAGGCAGTCTGGCTTAATCAAATCTGGTGGGATCTAAAGAGTCCTGTGCTGCCTATATTATTTTCTTTTAAACTTGTGGTCTTACCTAAGTTATGAGTTTTGCAGGTTCAGGTTTTCCTGCTACCCAGGATCAGGCCTCATTTTTTCTGCAGCTTACCATAATATTTGTATACAGGTTGGTGTCGTTGTCTGCAGAGCATGTTTACAGGATTGTAATGCTACATTGTGGGAGTATTCAGACGCTAGTAGACCTATTTTCAAGAAAAAGAACTGCAAAATTTGTCATCATGGTATGATCTTGCTGTTTGAAGAATAGATTGATCTGTTGTAGCTCGTGAGAGAATTTTATTCTATGGCCATGGAAATGCTAGCATGGCACTTGGTTTTACCTTGGTACATGCTTGTCTCTTTCTTCCTTGCCTGGGTTTAACTTTCTTTATATTTATTTATATGAGTATTGGCATGAAAATAAATCACCGAAGTATTTGTAAGTTTGTGAACAAAATTTCTTTAGAAAAATATTTAATATTAAAAATTTTAAAGACTACTGCTGGAACCGTTACATGTAGCATTTACGTTTTCATATAATACTAATATAGAAAAAAGAAAAATTAATAAATCATTGTCTAAATCCAAATTCAAATTCATTGGTTTAAATTTCTCTACGAAATTTAGGAAATCAAACTTCTGACAATATTAATTCATATTTACGTTACTTCTCATCAATTTTAATCCAAGCTTTGGAACCAAATTCAGACTATATATTTAAACAAAGCTAGAGCAAGGTTCACACTATACCTAAGTATTCGAATCTGGCTCATATACGTATCAACATAAATTCAAACGCTTAAGAAATTTCATGGCCTTCGCTTATGCATTTCGAGAAGAGTACGTTAATTCAGATTCAGGGTTTAGCTACCAGTGCAACAATTTTTAGGTCTCCAAGACCTTCAAAATATGTACTGACTAGTTTTACTGAAACCAAGTGTCCACAAAAACATAAATCCCACAAAACTGACTACCGAATTCAATTCACTAGCCCATATCTCACTCTTCTTTCTCTATAATAATTCATCTCAAAAACGAGATCAATGCAGAAAGCTAGTCTTAACAGACCATTCATGCAGCAGCGCCGTGCTTAGCCTTTGTATGAGCTTGCAATCCGCCTTCTGTGGTAAATGACCTGTGAGAATTAAACAAAAATATGTGATTACTTGAAACTATACTAAATTTCAATGAGCTTAATGGGGAATATTACCTGTTGCAGGACTTGCACGAGAATGACCCGCCTGATTTTTGAGTTTGCTGCTTTGATTGGCTGCTGTTAGCAGGAGTTTTCCGAGCCAGTTTTGAAGGGTGAGGAGTAGGAGTGTGAACAACCCCTTTCTTGCCTTCTGCAAAAAATGGTCGTTAAACCAACCTTTGTTTCTCTGGACCACATGTCAATGCTAAAGCTTGTGCACATTGTTTTCATATCGGTAAAGAATTAAACAACAAATGCTAGATGTCATGCACATTATATTCATAATAATAAATCCCCCCAAAAAAAAAAAATAACATATAGAGATTCAACAAAGAATCCCCACAGAAATATATAAAACAACAAAAGCAAGAAATGCAACCTAGTAGCAATAACACAATTGAAATAAAGTAATTACCAGTCCTTTGAGGTGTGATGAATTTAGTCTTCTTGTCAGGAATAGGGGATTTTGTCACAGATTCTGCAGTTCTCTTCCTGCTTGGTTCAGCCTTCAAGAGTAAAAATAAACAAATACAGTAAAAAAATTACAATACTAAATAAACAACCAAATAAAGGCAGTAGTGCCCTCACCTTCTTTGGTGTCTCATCCTCGTCATCACTCTCACTCTCACTCTCATCACTGTCTTCATCTTCTTCATCACTTTCATCATGTTCACGACCCCTCTTGTCACTTTCATCATTGATATGATTAGTATCCTGAACAAAAACAGATCAGTGCCGCCACAAACCATCATACCATAAACAAACACAAAAACAGACAAGGTCAGCTTGAGCAAATTAAGATTTTAAGTTGATCGTACACCATGTGCACTATAATAGAGTGTAATTGGGAAAGCAGTACAAAAATAAAGTTTCAAACATCAGGTTTCATTTAAATGCTACAGTCAAATTCAAAAATTGAAGTATTTTCTATGTCAAACTAGAAAAGTGAAATAGTGGTGATCAATTTGCACTGTAGATGATTGCATGTGATGACTGGCTCTATCTAACAAAAATTTCTATTTTACCTAAGCATAAATGTATATACGCAAGTAGCTAGATGTAAAGAGTTCCTCATCCTACGTTCAAGTCTCTATATCCAAAATGGTAAAGCAGGAAATTAGAATTTGAAATAAAAGAGTAACAAAAAGGGTCACATGCAGCCAATTCAAACTTTGTCAACATGATATTAGCAATGGTAACGTATAGCAGGAGAAAATATGTACACACAGTATCATAAGTAAAAGGAAAAGATCAAACTTTGAACTTCATAAAAAAAAATTATATAAGAAAAATGGAGGATAAAAGATTTTCCTAACCACAAATAATGATTAAACAAAATGCTGGATAGAATCAGTAGAAGTAATAAATAAGTATATAATCATAGGCCAGAGCTCAGACGGTTTACATAACAATAACCTACAGAGAGAGAAGAAGAAGAACAATGCACTTAAAACTATATACAGTGCCACATGCCAGTTATATATAGTCATAGAACACATATCTGAAGATGAATGTACAAAAGCTGTTATATTTTCATAGTGGACAAACTAAACAAGAATCCGTTATAATCAAGTTGGGGCACTAATACTAGTCTTTCCTCAAATTCATCTTAACAATCATATTTCAAAATTTTAAATACTATACAGTTACATGTTATATCATAGCAATCCAGTTACTTGACAGATGCAAGTTTGAAAGAAATTATTCTAGACTCCAAACAAATCTTCATTAGCTAAGAATCTTCTTAAATTTTTACAAAATTATCTTCAGCAACATCATTTGGAGTCTATAAATAGAATAAGAATTCAACAAATATACTTAAGGTACCATAAAATTAAGAGTATGGGTCTAATTAATGAAATACCTCATCATCACTGGTCTCATCATCAGAGGATGAATCTTTTGAATCACTATCATCTGTATCACTATCATCAAACTTTTGATCGGGTTTAACATCATTTACATTCTCCTTAGCAGTGGACGCACTAGGCTTAATGAAATTAGGCTGTTCAGAAACAGATTTGGCCTGTAACTCGGGTCTTCCTACAGAAAAAATGGAACAAGGATTCTCAAATTTCCACGATTAAAGATCCAGAACAAAAAAGATACAATGTGAAAATTATGTTCACCATTGTTTCTAAGCAAAATCTCCTTTACATCTTCATCAGAGTCTGCAAGTAACAATTTAAGATATGAGTATATTATTTCCCAAAAACTAAAGTGACTCCATATGCATAGAAAAAACAGAGGGGCATTGTTACACTGAATTACCAGAATCATCACTGTCAGGAACTGTTGTGAGGACAAAAGAAAAGCAGTTAAGGAGGCAATATAGAAGAAAAATAGAGATATTCTAGGACCAATTGATGCACACCACAAGCAAAAAAAAAGCAGGAAACATGTTTTAAAGCAAAAAAATTAAGTGTAAAGGATATCTTTGGTCCATTTTAACTTTGTAGCCAGTAAAGTAGACACTCCCATTTTTCCAATTATGAGACAGCTCAAAATCTTTTTCAAGAACCAGGTCAAAACTCAACTGAGGCAATTTTAGAGGAGAAAGTGTTCCAAGAACCAGTTTCTTATCATCAACTTTCAGATACAGACAAACATGTCCATTTCCTTTGTCCTTGACCTCCCCCAAGGAAGCCTGTGAGCAGGCAATTTAGGCACAATCACTGTCTTATGTAATTAACCATGGAAACAGCCAACATAAAGAAATTCATAAACAATAAATTATAACCTGTGACAGATGAATGACCCTGCGACCACCAGGATTAACCTTCTGTGGCTGACCACTTTTTACCTCAATACCTGAACATAAGGAAACAAGTATAGAATAAGTAAAATATCAGATCCAGGGCAACCCACAAAACACATTCTAGAAATCAAAATGCTGGCGTATGTTGGAGAGCCTAAGCCATTTGATGCAATCTTGGTGCTTAATTAATCACATTTTAAAATCTATATCGCATAGACAGTATGATAGATAAATAGTGAACATTATTCCACACAAACCAAAATGCAGAAGTCAATGATACAACAATAATTTTACAAAATCATGAAGTAACGTGATACTATAATCAACAGAAATAAAAATATCAAGAACAAATAAAAGTATCTCTTTTATTTAAAAAAAAAAATCACTTGTATGATGATGCTTAACTATCAATAGGAAAAAGAAAGCCAAAAGTTCAATAAGATAAATTGTAATTCAGAATCCAGTCAAAACCAAACATATTTAGCTACAGAGATGAAGACACTATCCAAAACAGCACAGTCCTTCATTTAAAAAGAGAGGAAAGAAAAAGTAAAATCAAGAGATCAAACCCTAAATTGTGTTCATTTTCAGGAAAACCACATCGTAAATAACATAATTAACGATAATCAAAAGGCGAAAATATAAGTTAAATGATTATTAGATTTCAACACGATTATTTGACTTCGTTTATGTTTCCACATCTCGTGTAAAGCAAACACAAAATTTAAGATTAATAAACATAAACGTAAAATCAAACAAATTTCTGATCGTGTGTATTACCCCAAAACTCCATAGGCGGGATGGCGGAAGGAGAAGAGAGAATTTTTTTTTAATGCTTTTTTGAAGTTCCGCTAGAAGAAATTACTGTGAGTGTATAAATAAAGATAAATTTAATCTTGAAAAAAGAACTTATTTTTAGCTTAAACTATTTTTTTAAGGCCAAAAGACCTATTCCCACCCAAGGTATAGTGGATTCCCACCTACCAACTTTCAAAAACCCAACACCCACCTATAGTTTGGAAAACTAACACCTACCCTCCAAAATTAAGTTAAGATTAAGGGTAAAATCATCATTTAATAATAATATTTAACATTTATATCATTTTACCCCCTTAATTTGAAAAACTAATAATTTCAGCCAAAAATAAGTTTTGAAAAATGACATTTTTCCCTTACCTAGGATTTCTAATTTCACCGGTGAATTTTTGACCAACGATGACCGATCTCTCTCTCTTTCGGTGTCATCACTCCCTCTAGTGTTCAATATTGGAGCGACGATACCTGGATTCGATGAAATCCAAATGAAAAGTCAAAATTCTTCGTCTAGACAACGAAGATCTAACTCTTCGTTTGGATTTCGTCGAATCCAAACATTGTCGATCAAATATTGAATATCAGAGGAAAAGACGACATCAAGAGAGAGAGAGAGATCGGTCATCATTAGTCAAAAATTCGTCAATGAAATTGGAAACCTTAGGTAAAAGATAAAATGTCATTTTTCAAAACTTAATTTTGAGTGAAATTATTAGTTTTTCAAATTAAAAGAGGTAAAATAATATAAATATTAAAATTATTATTAAACAACGATTTTATCCTTAATTTTATCTTTATTTTGGAGGGCAGGTGTTAGTTTTTCAAACTATAGGTGAGTGTTGGGTTTTTGAAAGTTGGTTGGGTGGGATAAAGTCTTGGCCTTTTTTAATTAGCAATTTTATGGATTACGGCAATATAATCAAGATCATAATCTGATAATCAAGCCCTTGGCCCTTGGCCCTCCCTGGAGGGTATTACTGTCTTTGTACAAATTTTGTTGGGTTGTTCGTTTTTGTACACACAAATAATTAAGTATCACTCGATCATACAACGATGGATCATCTAAAAAATGTATGCAATTATTGTATCCTAGTTGTGAAAAAACACGACCTTGACCGAAGTTGAAGAAAAAGTTTCTCCTTTCCTTGGTGACACCAACAAACTTACCAAACAAAACCCACCAATATATTTGTTTTGATTTCTTTATATTCTGCGTTGTGGTTTTAGAGGGGATCGTGCTTCGTATTTAGTCCATTATCATCTACTTTGAAACAGAAAGGAATTCACCAGCCACTGCAAATTTCGCAGTTTCAGTAGAGACCAAAGTATCATTATCATTGCGTCTACATCTGCTAAAGATGGATTTGGCTAATGGTTTACACGCTATTTTTCCTTCAGTAAACTCTGTAAGTACTTAGACTTTTAAAAACAAGTTTATCATTCGGTAAATCGAGACTTATGTCAAGAAACCATTTGTGCATCGTACACAGGTTGCTGTTTTAGTGGCATATTTTGTGTACTTGGCAATTGCTGGATCTATTTTACCTGGTAAAGTTGTTAAGGGGGTTGTTTTACAAGACGGCACTCGACTTCATTATCGATGCAATGGTTTGTTTTAATTAGTAGTCTGCTTTCTCATTTGCTCAAGTTTTTTACAATTTATGATGCGTTATATTTAGTATTTTTTTTAATGATTCAAATGGGTTAACTGTTCTGTAATAGGTTTATTGTTGCTTGTATTGTTGGTTGCGCTACTTGGAATTGGTGCCCAGATGGATTTCATATCACCTACTGTAAGTACTCGCTAATCCGTGCATATTTACTGACTTTTAATTATATGGTCGTCTTTGATTCCTAAAATTACTTTTGGCTTTGTAGGTTTTAAAATGCTGTAATTTGTAAATATGGTAGTATGATGTTGAATAAACATTTAGGTTGTGTATCTGAGATGAAATATGTATATGCTGTCTCATAAGTATTTTTGAAACTCTGAGTAGGCATTGTTGGGTGAAATGGTAAAATTGTCAAAGTGATAAACTTAAGATTATAGGTTCAAATTTGCAAGTATATATGAAATGGGTTATTTGACTTTTGATTTTTGATGGTACGTATTTTTGTCTTTCTTCTCATTAAATTAGGTTTATTGTGTTATTAGACATTAATGTGAACTTGAAATGCATTCTAGGAAGTTGAATAGGCAACAATTGCAACTTTTAATTTTTTACTTCCGTTGATTATATGCAGACATATGCTCAAATTTATTATGATCTTGTAGGTGATATCAGATAGAGGACTTGAGCTGCTATCAACAACTTTAATATTTTGCTTACTTGTAAGTGATGTAGTTTCTTCTTTGGTGCCCGGAAAGTTTGGTGTGTGGTTGTCTGTTTTGTAGTTGTTGAATACAATATACTTGTGCATTTACATTGATGAACATATTTCTTGATTGCATGCAAGTTCTTATGTGTTAGCATCTTTCTTCAAGTTATCTCATCATAACTTATATCTTCTTTGTTGAAGGTTGAATTTGCATTCCGTCTCAAATCATTTAATTATAATTTGAGGTGTCTCTGTAAGCCACAACCTCAATCATGTACATTCTAAATGTTGAAAACTTGATTTTTATCATGAAGATGAATTTGAGCTTTGCTAAAATGAGTTGATTGAGAAAGTTTTGCTGGTACTTAATATGTTGAGTGTCTCAATGATCTTTAAGGAGACTTGTGGGAAAAAAATGATCTCAGAACAATCAAAATTTCATTTCTTTTGTTTACTGTCTTCTCTATATTTCAACTCGGCAAGACATTCACCTTCATTGTTGTTTACAATATTGTTGATTATTTGATTACAAAGAGGGACCAGTATTCTTTTTGAACTTATTAGAGTTATGTATTATGCTTTATATTTTTGTTCTTCCCCTGATTTCAGTACTCATTTTCCTTTTCAACATTTAAGATTCACACACACACACAAACACACACACACACTCATGTATATGCATAAAAGTTCTCAATTCATAGTCTAGTTCAACTCAATATTTTGTTCCTAATATAGTTTCTAATGGCATGACTGTAAGTCTTGTAGTTGAGCTAATGTTATGGCGCCTACCAGTATTCATTCTTCCTAATTTGATTTTGTAATTAAATCACAGTTTTTTTTTTCTTTTCCTTTACTAATCAGTTGTTGCATTTGTCTTTTCTATTTTATGCCAGGTGACATGCATACTGTTTGTTGCTGGGTGCAGGTCAGGCAATCAGGGTTCTTCCCTGAAGCCTCATGTCACAGGAAACCTTTTGCATGACTGGTATTGGATAAATGATAGATATATGTTCTAAAGCATATAAATGTTTCTCTGCATCATATATCCTATCTGGTTTTAGAGACAACTGCCCTTTTAATTTAGTCATATCCAAAGAAACTTTTTCCTTTCCAACTGAATTATCAATCGCATAACTGATAAAGGAAAAGTTAGTGTCCTTGTCAAATACTTTTTTTTATGTTTGTTTGGTCTTTTTTAAGTCTTTATTTAAATTCCTGATATTTTTCCCTTGTATGTAATTCTTTAGGTGGTTTGGAATACAACTGAATCCTCAGTTTATGGGCATTGATCTCAAGTATGTATTTCCTCTTCAATTTTCTGAGAAAGAGTTTTTTGTTGACCTGTCTTTGAGAAGTTTATTTAATAACCTTGTATTTGAGAACCTATATGATTATAATTTCTTTTAGGGAGGCTGAACTATAATTCTCAAATTTAAACAGGGTGGCGAATATTTATTGCAGTGGACAGATTGATAATTTGGCCTTTGCTTGAATGTATAGATGAGAATTATTGTATTATCTAACCATGACAAGGATGGTTATAAGTTTCTAATATTCCTATGACTGATGGTTACTGTAACATTCTAAATCTCGTTTATTGATTGAGATGCAAAATATATTTTGACGTGCTGTTCATTTCTAATGATGATGGTATATCCTTTGTAGATTTTTCTTTGTTAGAGCTGGAATGATGGGATGGCTACTTATCAATTTATCAGTCCTGGCAAAAAGTTTTCAAAATGGCACCTTATCTCATTCGATGATCCTGTACCAGCTATTCTGTGGGGTAATTTGCTGATGCTAATTAACGCACATTCCTTTTTCCATATTTACATCTCATGAGTAGTTTCTAAGTATCCTTTCTTTCTATATTTTGTTCCAGTGGTACATCCTAGACTACTTTGTTCATGAGGAGTACATGACCTCCACGTAAGTATATTACTTTGGTGTGATAATAAAAGTAGTTTCAAAATTAACATAGTTGGCTACAATATTCATCTGAGAAAGCTCCTCCTCTTTCATCTGATTATAGTATACTATTCATGTGCTTAACAATATATCGGAGGTGGTAATCACAGTTCTTTATTTTGATTTCTGTTGCTGTATATTTTTTGGAATTGGCAGGCTTTACCACATTTAATTACTGCCCTTACAGTCAAATATTTACTGGTTTTATATGCCACAACAGATGATTCATAAGGGAGTAGAAAAGGGTAAATAAAGAAGAAAGAAATAGAAAAGAAAATAAACTAAAAGATATATTTATATATAGTGTAGATCAAGTAATGCGATATCTTTTTCCTTTATTTTGGATAAAATCCATGTTCTAGATCCAACAAGCAAAGTTTAACTATTTTGGTACCTTAAGGTCTATGAATTACTTTAAAGTCATTAGGCTGGGTCATTTTTTATGATTTAAGTTATATATCTGATCTGTTTGTATATGTTTGCTTTTACAGGTGGGACATAATAGCTGAGAGATTAGGCTTCATGTTGGTATTTGGGGATCTAGTATGGATTCCTTTCACTTTTAGCATCCAGGTATGTAACTATTAACTAAAGCATGAAAGCATCATCTTTCATTTTCACTTTTCTATTTTTCAAAAGATTTAATTCTTGATATGTTCAGTCTGATCTAGTCTAGATTCCTTTCACTTTTGGCGTCCAGGCATATAACTGTTAACTAGACAAGGATTGTCTTTCTTTTTCTCTTCCATCTGTCTCTTTAAAATATATATATATATATATATATAGTTCTTAAAGCTTTCTTGTATGTATATTCACTGCATATTTCTTTGTATGCTTGATCAATCTTTTGATTATAAACTAAAGGGCATTGTAAAATTTACAAAAATATTAAATTGTCTCCTTTGTTTCTCTAAACAAAGATCAACTCTCAAATTGGGCATAAATTTTCTTGAGTCCCTTTGTCATTACTATCTTTGAAGTCATAATTTGTCTACTGAAAGTCTTTGTGTTACATAGCAATTAAATTTCTTGCAGTGGAAAAAATATCAACACAAATTGTATAACTGTTGTTTGAAAATTTTGGGAAGGATCTGATTTTGTACTACATCTGAGATTACTCTATTCATTCTCCCTCTGCACACATCTGAGAGAAAAAATAATTGAAACTTTTTGACTCAGGGATGACATCTGCAGATTTTGTTCCTTTTCATCTTTCTAGATTTTATGTTCCCTTTGAAAACCATATTCGTCTTAGAAACCACATAGGTAAAGCCAGATACGGTTATTGGTCTCAGCCATTTACTCAAAAATTTTCCAACGGTAGTTGTATACAAGTGCAAGGCTTGGATGAAATCATGGAACCGTGGAGAGACTTGTACTTGAAATAACTGTTACAATTGTTTGTGCCTCAAGATGTAGATTATTTTGTAGGCTATTCGTATGCATGATTGATCACAACCACTTTTATTTGGACAAGCCATATTGCGAAACCACTGAAAGGAAGTTATGTGAAGACAATGGATACACTCTTCAAACTCTTCCTTACTACAGTATGGAGGCTCCTAAAGCCAAAAAGTAGCTCTAGAGTACTAACTCCAACAGATAGCATATAGGTGGACCTTTAGTTCATATTCCTTAATTTAGGACTGGAGTGATTCAATTTCATACCTTCCAAAGTATTTTGAGTAGCCTAGGTCCAATTTGTGTGTTAGCATCAACTTTTAGGTCAATCCAATCCCTCATTTCTCTTGCTGTTTGAGTTCAGGAGAAATTGTGCTTGAACAGAGTGATTGAAGAGCCTTCTCAATCCTGATATCTCCGCAAGAACTCAATTCATATTCATGGTTACCTTAAACCTTGCATTCAAGCCTGGTCAGAGTTTTTGAGCCTCTTTGTGCGGTTATAAATAATATTATGTTCAATCAGAAGCTCAAAGAAACATGAATTGTTTTGTACTAATATTAATTGTCCATGATTCCATGTATGACTCTGGTTTATTCCATATTATATTAATTGGTTTGAGTTATTTGATTGTATTGTTTCTTTGTTGCAGGGTTGGTGGCTTTTGCATAACAAGGTGGAGCTTACAACTGCTGCTGTTATAGCAAACTGTTTAGTGTTTTTGATTGGGTAAATATCAATGATATATTGTTGGTATTTTGTTGCTTCAACCTGACTTAACTTGTTTCTAAGATTTGGCTTTTAAAATTGAAACTGGGCAGATATGTGGTATTCAGAGGAGCTAACAAGCAAAAACACATCTTTAAAAAAAATCCCAAGGCACGTATTTGGGGTAAGCCTCCGAAGGTTGTTGGGGGCAAGTTGCTTGCTTCTGGTTATTGGTGAGATTTCCAGTACATTCTTTTTAATTTCATCTTTTTCCCTTGTCAATAGTATCAATGCTAAAGTAATTTTTTAATTGAGGTCTAAACAAAATCGGAAATAGGAAAAAAAATTGGAATGTATATGAACAGTTAATGCAGTTAGAGTACTTCATTTCATGCTAGTTTGTTGATAAATGATTTTTCAATGAAAGTTTCATAATCTGAGTGAACAAGCTAATTTTTTCGGGCTCTGTAATGGTGTGGTTAGAGCATCTTTCTGGAGGACTTAGATGTGAACCAAGAATTTTATCATAATTTCTAACCGGTTAAATTCTGTTCTCTCTTTGATTGAACATGCAATTTTGTCCTTTTTCTGCATTTCTTATTCTACTTTTTACAGTTTTATCATTTGCCTGACATTGACAGCTCAATGCTGTGACTTTTCTGCTGGGAGCTCCTGCTTGCCAGTTGCATCTGGTGTCAGTACTAATGATTCAACTGAACAATATAGAATTCCTCATATTTCCACCGTCTTGTTAGGGATTCGTATCAGGAAATTCCAGAACAGACATTTTTCCTCTGATCTACGTCAGGAAACTGTTTGTTTTCGTCAGTGGCATGTCTCTTCATATTGTGTTTGTCATTTTTAGAGCTTAGTTTTCTCTTCCAGATCAAATTCATGGGGTGTTTGCGGATGTATTAACTGTGCTTAACCCTTATTGGCTTTTATTTTGAAGTGGGTTGGGTTCCTCTTGGTAATGGATCATGATACTGGGCATGAACTTTCTATCAAATAAACCAAAAAAAAAATAAAATTATATGCTGCATCTTATGTACCGTGATAATTTTTTGAAGGGGAATGGCAAGGCACTGTAATTACCTTGGGGACTTATTGCTGGCATTGTCCTTCAGTTTACCTTGTGGGATAAGGTAAAATTCAAAATTTTTCTTAGTAGACAGTATTATACATTTAACTTGTGTGCAACTTCCACTCTGAGATTTATTCCCTTTGCAGTTCAATAGTTCCATATTTCTATCCTATTTATCTTCTTATTCTGCTAATATGGAGAGAGCGAAGAGATGAAGTTCGCTGTGCAGAGAAGTATAAAGAAATATGGACAGAATACTGTAGACTTGTTCCATGGAGAATATTGCCTTATGCATATTAGCAAAAACGGTTGTGGAATATCTGCTTGGAGATTTCTGTTATGTTTGTATCACTGTCATTTTCAGTTTGATACTTCCCATTTCATTGAGGAAACTTGACTGTTCCCTTGGTCCTTACGTGCTTAGCACCTGGGTCAATGGGGAATAGTTATGTAACTTAAATTTCCCTTGTAGTTTTAACCTTGGTCAGCTGCTGGGATGATCAAGGAAAAGGATCCAGCTTGGTGAACCCACATTGTAAGATTTCAGGTTTTCTTAGTCTAAAGTGAACACTGGTAAAAAGGACCGACTTAGAATTGCATTTTTTTTTTTTTAATTTAGAAGAAACTTTTATCATGATTTTTCCATTTTTATTATTATTTTTTTGTATAAATAAAATTAAAAAATTTGTCATCACTTTAATTAGTTTTGAGACAAAGATGGAAGTTGAATATAATCTATTATTTCCCTTAAAAAGACTGAATACAAGTCATAAATGGAAGAGGGCCATCATGGATTTGGGCTCTATTTCGTTTTTGCCACTCATAGGAAGATAATTTAAAAATCACCTCAAGCAGAAATATTGCACACAGACATCAAAGTCTTTTATGTTACATTTTCTTAATCAAGTATTACGGGACACTAATCCTTGTCGTTGTAATAGTTTTAAATGATTGATTGTTTATTATCAAAAGTTAAAATTATGGTTCCACCCATAACATCTTGACGTATAAGCAACGCACACACAAAGAGCACAGCTTTGGTGAGTTTACTCACAAACTAACCAAATCTTCAAAAGCAATCACCACTTGCTCTTCCCATTATTTGATTACCAATTTGATAATCAAAGATAGCTCAAGCAGAATGGACACCTCCACATGTGAATGTATATATAGAATAAAAACAAAATTAAAATCTCTGATGAGTAATCAGGGGCGGGTGGACCCAAGGTTAATGAGGGTCATCTGATCTCTTTAGGTTTGAAAATTTTGAATTACTTTCTTTTAATGAAAAATAAGTATTTTAAAATTTCTTTAATCTTGAAAAATGATTAGTTTAATATATTCAAAGTATCAAAATAATTTTTAGAATTTCACAATAACCTTTTTTAAATTTTTATCATTTCTTAATTGACCCCTTATATTTTTACTTTTAGTCAATTTTACCTCCTCTGTGTTATATCTCCGAGCCTAGGTAATGCCATAGATTTAGAAGAACCAAGATATCATCAAAACTGCAGAAGGAAAAACGAAGAAGTACTGACTGTTGGTCGACAATCACTTTAGAGTGTAACAGGCTAGAGTGCATGTCTACAGACTATTTTAATTTCGTAGAGCTATATCCAAACCTAAACAAATGCAGACGCTTGTCAGTAGCTGTGATTGCTCAAACTGAAAGCAAAATATTGATTCATCCATTAAGTTTTGAAACCAAAATCTGGACAAATTTACTTTCATATGCCTGTTTTATACCATGTAGATTGTTGAAGCAATTTCTATGGGTGGTACATTTACTCTATTATCGAACTTAGTACAAAACTGAATGTGGACTTTGTTTAATCAGAAATCATAATGAGTTATTGAAACAATTCAAGACTAAACATTTCAACTTCCAGGCTAATTATGTGGACCATCTGCAATCAAATAGTTAGGGACCCAGATGAGTCAGAACCGTTGACAATGGCAGAAAATATATTTCGTGAAGATAGACAATTGTATTCATGAAGTTGGGCCACTGTCCCCATCTTCATGAAATACTACTGATCCTGCCAGTATTGAGGTACAACAAAAGAAACTTCTTTCTTAAGGTTATGGCAAGCAAGCAAGCAACGCTTTGTTTTACCAGGAAGATTTATACAAGGTAAAGTAAAAGCTATCATGTTCATCTTTATTTGCCCACACAACTACTTGAAATCTTCTGTTTTCCTGCCTTTTCAAGCAATCCAGTCGCTGCAACAGTGTCAAATCTCTCTCTCCATTGATTCCCTTCACCAATCTAGACAATTAAAGTTGCCAACAGCTAAGAGTTTTAACTAAAACGGTACATTTTACCTAACTTAATTGTCTTCCATCCATGATAAAACCCCCCTTCTCTGTTCTCAGTATTCATCGAACGCTTGTTCAGACTCCATTCTTTCTTCCATTAAACGTCAAATACAACAAAGATGGTCATGAAAGAACAGCTATTCTATTTACCACTACTTCTTCTCTTTCTTCTACATTCCACAAAAACGCTAGCCCAGCCAGCTGCAGCTCCAGGGCCACCTGCCCCAACAAACGTTACTAAAATCCTTGAAAAAGCTGGCCAATTTTCGCTTCTTATTCGGCTCATGAAGGCTACTGCAGTTGCTGATCAAATCGATCACCAACTCAATGACACAAACAATGGCATGACCCTCTTTGCACCCAGTGACAACGCCTTCGCCAGCCTCAGCACTGGCACTCTCAACTCCCTAAACGATCAACAAAAGGTGGCATTGGTTCAATTTCATGTAATCCCCACATACATTCCTCTATCCCAGTTCCAAACCGTGAGCAATCCAATCAGAACAAACGCCGGAGATAGCAGCAGATACAAATATCCACTCAACATCACCTCTTATGGCAATTCAGTAAATCTTACCACAGGCATTACCAACACCAGTGTTTCTGGCACCGTGTATACGGATGGCCAGCTTGCCGTTTATCAAGTGGACCAAGTGCTTCTTCCTTGGGATCTTTTTGGAACAAAGCCTCCGGCACCAGCACCTGCCCCCGCGAAGTCTAAAAAGAAGAAGGCTGATGAAACTCCTGATGATACTACATTGGCTACCTCTGCTGCCTTAAGGCCCAAGGTAACCCTGCAAAATGTGGTATTTTGGGGGGTTGCTATGGTTGCAGCAACAATGTTTTCTCTATGACAGTGAAAGAAAATACGGTAATCAAGCTGTGATTTTTCCAATTGAACAATGCTATCAAAAATCAATTGAGATGGTGATTGTTATTTTTTTTCTTGTTCCTGTTTTCAATCTCATTTTGTATGATATTGCTTGTTTGTCATGTATTATTAAGATTGAATTTTGAGGTTTCCTCCTATTTTTTTGTTCTCTTTTTCAACTTCTTTGTGATTCTTGAATTGTGTACTTTTGTATTTTGTTTTTGTTCCATAAATGTTTATATGGCAATAGACTTTTGTCATTTATTTGCTATTCCATTGCTAGTAGTGGTTTAAAAAGAGCAAAATGTAATAGAAAGTCTAGAGAAAAAAGGGTATTATTATAGAATTCTAAATATTGTAAAGATTTGAAGATGAAAAGTTCATCTAAAAGGGCTGTACATGTCAATAATTAATTGGAATTTGAAAGATATGAACATGTGGTTTTAATAATTGATTTGATCTTAAGATAAGATGTAGTTAATGAGTATTTGATAAAGGGTCTTTTTCAAAAGTAACCAGATTTGGCTTCACATCCATGTTAATTATGTGTATTGTGTGGTTGTTGCATATAGAGTTTCACTTCAAATGATGGTGGTGTTGAAAGTTGGAACAAACTTTAATCTTAATCTTAATTAATTGTTGGCCTTTCCCACCTCCTCTACATTATGAATCTATCAAAAAGTTCTAACTTTATAAAGTTTTCACTAAATCCCTTGTTGCAATCTTAATTTCAATTCAACTCCAATCATTCAACTCATTTCTAATCTCGCACTTTTATCCAAGTTCAAAAGATAAATTGAGTGATAAAAAAGAGAGATTTCAAGTATCAAATTAAATGTTTAATTTTATTTTTTATATAACTTTATGCATAATTATCTTGTACCCTTTTGACTTTTTTTTTCATTTATATTAAGAAATTGATAATTGATCATATATTGTAATTCAATAAAGTTTAAAAGGAAATGGGTTTTCTTCATCATTGATGATATAAATCATTATTCGATAAAAAAGTATGATAGATATCATCAAAGGTAAGAAAGTGTTTTTAAACCCAATCTGAGATAATAAATGTAATTTACAAAGGGTAAAAACATTTTTCGAATGGATCTAACAAAAAAGGGAGATTTTCGTTCAAAGATATAATTTGGGGGGAATTTTATTTTGAAATAAATATAGTTATTGCTTTTCAATACATTCCCAAACACAGCTTTTACTTTATTTGAAAAGATGACTTTTTTTTTTTTGAAAAAAAAAAATTGTGAAGGGAACATTTGACATGTAAAAAATTCTTTAGTTTTTATATGTAAGTAAATTGTCCACATCAAATTCGAGCTAAACAAGACTAATAAAGCACAACAAATTCCAAATTTCTAGTCTCCCGTCTCTTTTCCTTTTCTTATTTATCATTATTATCTAAATTAATTATGTCTTATATATTAAAGCTAACCGGCTAGAACACTTTATTTTGATTATGTTGAAATTTATTTCCTTTTGGCCCAAATTATTGTATTATTAATTAGGAAAACGATTGATTACTTGTAAGAACCGCAAACTATAGCATAATGAAGTCGAAAGAATTCTAAGTCCCAAAACTTTCAACGTTGGGAAGATAAATAAAGGGTTCATATTCAATTAGTACTTGGTTTAATTTAATTTTTGAAATAGGTGGCAATGAAAATGAAAGCTCAACACGCTAGATCTTTGTGGTAGCACACAATATTGGAAATATATGTCATACAACTACATAAAATCTCACGAAAATCTTTACAGTCAAAGGGTTTCTGTGATAGCACGCTAGATCTTTGTGCATCTATCTAATCTTCGTCTTAGAAGGTTGCTAGAGAATGAGAGATTAACAAGGAAAGAGAAATCACTAAAAGAAGAGGAAACATCAAGAGAAAGTAGCCATAAGAGAAGATGCCAAAAAAAATGGTTAGAGAATGAAAAATTGGGGGGGGGGGGGGGGGGATAACACTTTTTAAAACTTGATTGAAAGAGTTAAAAGAGATAAAATTTTATTTTTTTAATATTTTTAAAACTAATTAATTTTACTAATTTTAACAACTAATAGGTGCGTATTTTAATTTTTAAAATTTAATGAATAAAAATTTGAAAATGAATTAAACCTCAGGTGAGAATAAGTCTTTTGGCCTTTGTTCCATTATATTTCTGGTAGCAAGCAATGTTATAAAAAAGTATAGCTAAAATGAATATAGATATGGACAGTAAGATAAAGAGTTCCTGCATATTGGCATATTCTAGTGTGAAAACGAATTGACCTATAAAGACTTGATATACTCGAAGATGAGATCTAGGGTTTACATATTATTTAGTTTATTTGTTAATGATAATATAAATGAAATTGAAGAGTGGTGAAAGTGTAAAAAAAAAAAAAAAAAAAAATGAGCAGATTACAAGCCAAAAACAAGAACACAAGAATTATTGTGGTTCTACAAGAAGTAACTATTTATGTCTACTGTTAGGATGAGCAAAGATAATCCACTACAAAGAAAATGCTTAAAACTTTTTCCAATAATTTTGCTTACAAATCAAGCTCTCATATCATAACACCACAATTCTCTCTCTCACCATTGACTCTTCTAACTTGTCCCACGTACAATTCACACCGAGAGAGCCAATATACAAGAAAGTAAGAAAATATAATACATTTATAAAATTATATGTATTTATTTTAAATACATAAATAAATACATATTTAATATGTATCATCGTATAATTAGGTAATTTTAAATTATAAATAAAGTAATATCCAATCACATAAAGACACATATAAATATATATTTATTTGTATATTCAAAATGGGTATAATATATATATATAATATTGCTCTAACAAATAACCATGTGCCCGTATTCACTAATCTCTTTCACTTGGTTGTTGGATTTAGCTTCTATAACACCTCTTCCCTCCAAAAGTAATGTATCCCGGAGAGAAGCGTTTAAAACTTGTATCCAAACAAAACTTTGATTTGTTTACAAAAATGTCCATCACTATAAAAAAACTCAACAACATACAAACGAGTCCAAATAAAACATCATATCATCCAACAACCAATGTGTGTAAGATAACATAAAATATGAATAATAAAGTAGTTTAAGCACATCAAAATCACAAAAAGACTATAATGACTAAAATGCCCTCACATCGACTTCATATTTGCTGTTCTTGCATTGTAATTGCTATCATCACCTATTACATACAAAATATTGAAAATAGGAAAGTGAGTGAAAATTCATCCGATAAGTAAAAAAACTTAATTTTACATCTTAAAATTTAATCCCCATCTTTATCTTAAATTTAATGCAGCTTGACTTTGTTATAGGGAGTACACCTTCCGACACTTTGATAACATGAAACATACTTCTCTTATCTTGAAAATACTTTTGGTCTATTTAGTCATCTCAGAAAGCATGATGATATAATAATTATCCAACCCCAAATACTAATCTTTTATGCAGAGTAACAATTCTTTCTCATATTACAACCCAAGATCTACCTTAATTATCCAAATGTGAAACTTTGGGACACAACAATCTCCCACATCAAAGATGAACAAGATGGACAACAAACACCGGTTCTCTTGGGTTTAAAATAGTTATATAGGGTGTAAAATGTAAAAGTTCAATTAATGGAGGGTTAATATAACTAACATATAAATCTTTTATTTATTATTATTATTATTTTGGATGATTATGACCATACATAGCTTGTGAACAGCAGCAACACCCTAGCGTATAAGAAAGTTCATCAAATTGCAACATTTGAACTTTGACTCCATGTCCAAATATTAATTTTTTTTTTTTTTAAAGTCCTCATGTCTAATCCAAAAGAGTAGCTTCTTTTGTTCATTTGAGTAACAATCATTATAAATTTCAAAGCCTCTCTCCAATTATCTAAATGTAGATGTAGGACTCTTGAATAGAACAAATAATGAATCAAGTACTTGACAAAAAGAGAAATCAAGTAAGATTAAATCAAGAGAAATAATATAATTATAGCAATAGTTAATGTAATATTAAATGAAGCGTCCCTACTATTAATCCCCTAATGAAAAATAATTACTTCGAATTTCTAACCCTAATGATTAGAATATTAATAATTTAGAAAGGTTAATATAATTACAACCCAAAAAAAAAAAAAAAGGGGAGTGATTTTCTACTGAAATTAAGAAGGTAGGGAAGAGAAACGAAACCCACTGCATGGTGTACTGATTTTACGAAGAAATACACGTTGTGTCTGTGGCGAAGAGGTCCTACATGCTGCGCCCTTTTATTTGAAACTTAATTGGCCACGCTCACTCAATCATTCACAGTCGTGAGTCACATATTGTAACAGTAATTTCAGTGATAAATGAAAGATTTAAAATATAAGACTTTAAGAGATTAAAATTATATAAAATAATATTTTTAAATTAAATTATTTATTTAATATTATATAAAATTATATAAATTTTTATGCTTGGACTTGATTAATTTGATTCCAATAAATCAGTTTAATTTGAAAGGAATTACTAAGAGAGAGAGAGAGAGTCGAGAACAAGTGGTCACGATCGACCATGTGTAAACACAACTCAACACAAGCTACATGTTCTATCAACGTTGAATTTAAAGTAAATTAAAATAAAATAAAATAGAAATTACAACTGCATGCATGGCTAGGTGGCCCCACTCCTCTCTGATTGCCATGTCTCTTTCTGCGCTCTTCCACCATGCACTGGCCCCCTTTGGTTCTTCTTCACGACTCACAACACCGCTCCTTTCCCTCTGTTTCCCACTGAGTTGACTCGCCTGCTTGCTCCCCACTGAGTGCAACTCCAACTCCTTACAAAAAGGCTTTCATCATTATCCTAATTAAGTTTCTTTCTACTTCTCTTACAACTTCATTTTAGTGTATGTGCTACTGCTAACTAATTAACCTTTTTGTATTTGGAATTCTCTTTGCTTCACTGATGTGCACTGTACCCGCTCAAATCCATGAACTTTGCGAGCTCTTGTTGGGAGAATGGCCTGCTGGCACCTTCATGACCTCCTACGCCGAGAAAATCTCTTGTTAAACTTCTTTCAGCTTCGATTGAATTACTTCCACTGAGATTCCCAATTGCCTTTCCATTTGTTGGCATTAATAGATGATCTATTTTCTTGTTGTTAGTCATTAAGGTCCTTGAGTTTAGATCTCCAGAAGACCCTCCAGCAACACCAATGGTGGAACCTGGCGTCGAAGACGACAAAGAATTCATTAACTCGTTCAAGTTCTGATCAGCTTGATTTGGCTGCTTGAAAAACTTGTGGACCTCATTATTTTTGTCCTGGTTATAGGAAGATAGAGAACTCATTAACCCAAACCCGGTAGTGCTATTCATTGCCAGGTTGCTTCTCGTGGATCCCATTTGTGCCGCTTTTTGTAAGAGCGCCGTGGCTGACATGTAAGCCGGGCCTTGTTGGTAACTCTGGTTATTCGAATACAAAGACGAAACGGTCTCAGACAAGTTAAATGAGCTCTTATTCTCCTCCTCCTCTTTGGGTCCCCGCGGTAATGCTGATGATATAGAGAGATTGGCTCCTGCAAAAGATGCTTCTGGGTACTTGTTGAACCACTGCATTTGCGACAAAGGGTACATACTCATCGGTACCATTTCTGCTAACTCAGGCAAGCTTGAGGAGTTTGGTGTCAAAAGAGCATTATTAGAATTACTAGCGATATTCCCAGTTGGGTTGAGCTGAGAATTGGTTTGGTCTAGCCATAGTGGTAACCTCGGCTTTTGGCCATCTACACTAAGATTGCCGACGAGCTCCGGTCCGGCAGACTGTGGCCTAAGAACTGATGAAAATTGGGGAACTTGATGAGGATTATTGCTTGTTCCGAAGTCATTTCTGAAATTTGGATTGGTTGAAGAAATGGGAGTAAACCTCGCACTTTCTTCAGCCAAAGCATCACAAAAAGCTCTGTGGGTGACAAAGCTGTCCTTCCTGTTTGATAATAAACGAAAAAGAAGAACAAACTTTTCAACTTCGTCAGACGGTATTAAGTTCACAGAAAGACCATGAAAGCTTCTCTACGTAAGGAGCATTTAATTCCTCAACAAACTAATCATATAAAGTGAAGAATATATTCAAAGCAATAAAGACGCTTCAAAAACATATATATATTTATATATATGAAATTGATTATTTTACCGGGAAAAGAGAGTGCCGCAGTCGCATCTGTACTCTCTTGTGCCGCAGATCTTGCTATGAGCTTTCCAATCTGACTGAACTGCATACTTCTTTGAACATTTCTCGCACTTCCACTTCTTTTCTCCATGTTTTCTACTATAGTGTTTCTTTATTCCAGTAAGGTCGCCTAGGGCTCTTAATGGGTCATGGTGT
This sequence comes from Mangifera indica, assembly GCF_011075055.1. Classification (NCBI taxonomy): domain Eukaryota; kingdom Viridiplantae; phylum Streptophyta; class Magnoliopsida; order Sapindales; family Anacardiaceae; genus Mangifera; species Mangifera indica. The sequence goes on along the minus strand of NC_058138.1, from coordinate 18,561,826 downwards.
ACGCAGGTCTTTTCTGGGCAAATATAAACCTTCTTTTTGACTTCCTTGTTTGATTTTTGCTTTAGCTTCCACGGAAGATTGTGTCCTCTTCGATGAAGCTGCAAGTTCTGGTCTCTTTGAAAACCCTTGTTGCAAATTTCACAGAGGAATCGATTTGTAGCCATAAGAGACTTTGGAGATAAAGCCACAACTTCTGCATCTGGATCTGCTTGAAACAAAAGAACCCAAAAAAAAAGTTGAAAATTAACAAAATAAAGAAATAAACAAGCATGCAGAAGAAGAAGCATTAAGAATTTGAAGATATATATACTTGCCTGGATTACCCGGTAAATTTCTCTTCTTCTTCAACTGATTTGTATTAGGGTTAGGGTTTGAGTTGGGCTCTTGAACAGAAGCTTTAATTGTAGACGGAACAGAAAGACCATCTTGAGAAATCATTTTGAAAGTGAACACAAAGTAACTTCTGGGTTTGTTCCAAACTAAGTAAACTAGAAGAAACAAAGTGAGAAGCTGAAACCAGAACCCACCAAAACAAATAAAAAAACAGAAGCTTCTTGGCAAAATTTAACCCCGAGATTTTTCTCAGAATATTTGTTAAAAATTTTTCTTTAGCCCTTTAAATTAAAGAAAATTAAACTAAAAAACTTTGTTCCAAGTCAAGAAATTAGACTCTTCTTGGAAAAAAGAAAAAAAAAAAACTTGCTTGGAACTCTGAAGAAAACACCAAAAAGAAAGCAAACTAGAGAGAATATTCTCTCTCTTTCTCTCTCTTTCTCTCTCTTCTCATCTTACACGGCTTCTCTCAAAGTCAGTCAGCCATAGACTCAACTGGACCACCATCTTATATATCATGTATATAAATTTAAATATATAATTAATCACAGTTTATACTAGAGTTAGAACATTATGTGCACATGATAGAAACAGTTTTCAAAGTAAAAATTTGATGAATGTAGCTACAGTGAATATACCAAAGAGTAAATATTACAGTATGTTGCATGCAGATGAGAAGAAAGAGAGAGAGAGGGAGAGGTGGACAAGGGTGATTTGGAAAAAAAGGAAGAAAAAGTGAGAAAACTTTACAGCGAGGGAGGGCATTGAAGAGGTAAAAATGATGAAGGTATGATTGTAAAAAGGATGGTGATGTGAAAAGAGAAAGGGATGATTGCCGTCCGTGAGAGATGAGTGGCTGAATTTGGTTATTTAGGACCCACGAAACACTGGCGGTGATGATAAAGTTTTAGATACAAGACAAAGACAAGAGATGAGATCAGATGACTGCTTTCTTCCAATGTAGCCCACGAGACACCCCCCCACCCTCTCTCTCTCTCTGACTCACATCACATTTCTCTAGAAATTCGCTCCCTCGGTTTAACTTTTTAATTATCTTTAATACTTTATTTTTTTTGCCAAATGACCATTGGCAAATAGGGCTACTTCACTTAAAATTCTCTCAGATTCTAAGATACCTCAATTGTCAACATATTTTAGGCCACAACAATCACAGTTTGCGATCTCAACTTCAATTTGATTGATGAGTTTTGCGGTTGTCTCTGCGCTGTTTCTGGGGCTGAGACCACCATACATCCATCATTTATTACAGTTCCAATCACCTGGCAAAATTAATAAATACTAGAAACTATACATATCAATCAACAGTCAACAAATGACCAAACTTTAGTCTTAACTCTTTTACTTGACCAACAAAACATAAAAAAGAACTTTAAAAATGAAACTTTACTGAAAAAATATTTAAGATCTCAAAAGGCAGGATAAACTTTACATATCCTTGTACCTTTCCTTAAAGCAGCATTTTGGAGAGGGGATTAAAAATAATATTTTTTTTTATTATTTTTGTTATTTTATTTAATTAGTAAGTAATAAAAATTTTGATAATTTTTTATTATAATATAAAAGATAAAATATTTATCACCCTTATCATAACTATTAAAAAATTATTAAAATAATTTTTATTTTATTATAATTATATACTTATTTATTAATTTTTAATATTAAATAATCTTATTTTTAATTAATATAATAAATAACTAAAAAATATTTTAGAATAATTATATCTAATGATATTTAAGTAAAATAATATATTAATATTTTTCAAAACTTCAAAATAATTTTTTAATTTTGATAATAAAATATTTCTCAAATCAAACACCCATCGAGTCTTGAATTTCTCTTTACCTCTCCCAAAATTTATGAGTTTCGAATTATTTCTTTGTCTCATTCTTTAACATGTTAAAAAAATAATAAAATTATGTACACACATATTTAAATATGTAATTAAACATATAAATTATGTAATTTTTTAATTAGATAAATTTAAATTAAAAATAAAATAATGTTAAATCATAGAATAACATATAATTTATGTATTTAATTATACAATAACAATACATGCATATAATATTGTTAAAAAAAAGATATTATTATTAGTAATATCTAAAACGTTTAACATTGTTGAAGGCTTGTTGACTTCACATAATTATATATCAAAAGTGAGTATCTATAACACTGTTCTTATAAATTATCAATATGAGTAATGTTATATGTATTTATTTTTTGATACATAAATATATATATTTTATATATCATTATATGATTGAATGTTAATTTATTTTTAATTTAAAATATTTAATTACTTAATAATATATATATATATATATATATATAATTTTATTGTTTTAATAATAATAATAATAATAATAATTTGTGGTCAAAGTTTTTCGGAAACGACCTCGTTTCTTTGTGACCAGTTACAGTGCAGCCAAACTAGTCCCCTTCCCCCTTTCGCCCTTCAGGACATTTTTAACTTCCCAATCCCAAACCCTAACCCTGAACAGATCAATTTTCCCGCTTTTTTCTTTTCTTTCAAACATCAAATTTCCGAGAAAATTCTACAATTCTCAATTCTTACTGAACCCTCAAAAGACTCAGGTCAGATTTTTTTTTTTTTTGAATCTCTAGTTCAATGAGTTCACTCAAATAGCACGCTTTAATTGTTGTTTTCTAATAGCAGGAAAAGCTTATGTTAACTTGTGGGTTAGGTTAAGCTTTTAATTTTTTTTAAAAGTCTTTTTGGTATTATTTCAATGTCTATGGCTGCTTTGATGTTGAAATTTGAGAATTTTGTTGTAATTATTAATGGGTAACTTGTATAAGAGACTGTGAATATGCATTTGTTTGCCTGTCTCTATAATGGGCTTCTGCTTCCTTAATTTATTGATCTGTCTCATTTATGCCTAAATCGTTGAATTAGTGTTCAATTGTTTTTATTTTATATATATATATTTTTTTGCTTTTTTTTGGGTTGGAGTTTTGTTGCCTGTTTAGCTATACATACAGGAGTTCTCCATGATAAAGCAAAAGGGCAAAACTAGTCATAATTGTGAAGATAATGCTATGCAGGTCCTCTGCCCTCTTCCTGGACAAATTAAAGGCCCCATTCAGTCTTATCGAAGTCCAACACTGCATCTTCAACGGGGCGTCAAGTGCTAAATCATGTTGTTCTCGACATTCGCATTAGGCTCAGCTACAGGTGCTTCTGTAAACTCAAGCTTGTATCCCTGGAGACTGTAGGCATTCTGAAGAGCTATTCCAATGGCATACTTGCACTTGATAATACACTGGTTGTAGCACTTCTGAAGACTTGACCTCATTGGATGATGGATATTCTAGGTGAAGATGAGATGAACGGTGGCATTTTTGTAAATAGCTCTTTTACTTATTAGCCCAGTATTTGGAGGCAGGTCTATGGTTAACCACATTCTAGTTCAGTTTAGCTATATATGTTTTTCTGATTATATCTAATTTCTTGTTAGTAGTTTTTTAAAAGAATAGAAAATCCTCATTAGGTACCGCAGCAGTCATCATTCATGTGTTAGCGGAGGAGAATTTTTTTCTATGGGATTAAAAATGAAACTGCAGCTCATCGGGCTTCCTGATGAATATTATAATAAACAAAGAGGGCATTTACCCCGGAACTTAAGCTCATAATTCTATGTTTGCTTCTCTAACTTATTAATTACTCATGTATAGGATGATGCTGGAAGCAATAAAGAATAATATATGGGACCTTGAGAATGTATTATAAGATATTTGTCTTTTCATTCCTGGTATTGTTCTTTCTATTGATAATGATCGTACTCATTGTTATGCTTATTTCTCATTTGCAGTTCTAATTTATTATTGAGAGGTGGGTCAGGACTTCATAATGTTGGTTGAATGGAAACTGAATTGAAAATTTGCTGGGAGTATTGCATTTCATTGTCCAGAGATAGGAAGGCTTCCTGAACCTCAAGATATTTTTTTTCTTAAATCTTAACAGATGGAAAACCTGATCAAGGACGGCTTTATCTGAAAGGTATTACTCACTCTGACACAAAGAAATCATCAAGTTTTCATCCCCATATGATAACTGCTTAGGCAAGGAAAGAAGTAACAGTTTTAAATCTGACGGTGAAGTCATATATGTGAAAGGTTCCCTGAGGTACACATTGAACCTGTTCTTTTTGGTGCTACATTTTACACTCTTGATGCTACTAGTGCTCCGCCTGCAAGATCATAAGATTTATTTATTTTTACTGGTTTAAATTCTGAACTGATATAAACTTAAATGCCTATATATATGAGTTGACTATTTTCTTTGTATATTGAATGGGTATTGGTCTAAATTCATGTTGTGCCTTGAACTCTATGAAATATTAATGTATGACCTAGTTTATGGTATTGTTTGGAATTAATTGTTTTTTAGAGAGTCGAAAGTCTGTTGCGAATAAATTTGTGGAGGTTTGAGTCAAAATGATTATTAAAAAATTTAATCAAGTTGGGTAATCTATGGCATGGCTTGGGAAATGTTTATTTGCCCTCATTGATTCATTGAACGACAGTAAGTGAATAATTTGACAATTTCGTAGGGTCCCTATCTACTTTTATAATATCTAATAATTGAGTAAACAACAGGAGAAAAAACCCTGGTGATTCTGTTGGATGGTCTTGTGTTTTTATATAGCATGGAAGTAGGGATCTGCTATATCATTGCTTTCATGAAGAAGGATGCGATTCTTGATAATATTCTATCCAACCACTTTTGGCTTTAAGCATTCGGATGTTTGTTTACCTGGACATGATGCTTTTTTTCTCTGTTCTCGGTCTCTGAAAGTACACACAAAGTCCCAGAACCAAATTCTCTACCTCATGTGAAGAATTTTTTGCTATTGTTGGTATTATAATTATTTATTGTTCATCATATTAGTAGTTTGAATCTCTCCCTAAAGCTGGATAATGTGGTTTGTTTAATCCTTTAAAATCATGGTTTGATCTTTCTTGGGTTTGAACATGTTGGTCTTTTAATCATTTGAGAGTGTCACATGCATTTTAAATTGAAAAGATTTGCAGTAAAGGCATAAATTAATCACTAACTTTGATTTATATAAAGAACATATGATTGGTTATTTGTTGGGAAAGTTAATTTGGTGTGACATAGAACATGGGTTACATGTGAATAATTAATTGAATTTGTAAAGTTCTGTTTTTTCACTGCTATTAAAATTTTTCATTTCTAATTTAATAGTTTGAATCACCTCCATGGACATTGAACTTACTATACTTTACTTACCCTTTTTTTTTTTATGCTTTAATTTATGAAATCAAATCATCAAAATCTCAAGTTAAAGATAGCAGGGCATGCATGAGTGTGGATACAAAAGTTTTGGAAAATTAAATTATTTGTAGCTTTCAAATTGTGATAGCAACTGGCCACCATCTTTCATTAATGCCCGCATTTTACACAACTCTCCAACTCGTTTTTCTCGAGGGCTGGCATCAATCTCTCTTTCCAATTTTCATGCCAGTCAAAATCAATGTACGTTTACACTTTTTATATATATATATATTATAATTAAGTAGATTTTTATGTTTAATTTAAAATTTTTTAATTATATAATTGTATACCATTTGTGTATTTTAAATATATATAGAAATGTAAACTTATAATTTTATTTATATAAAGTAACCTGTTTTCAACTTGAGGGAAAATAATAATAATAATAATTAAAGAATTCTTGTCCCACTTTCACTTTCAATCAAAAGTTCATGAGAAGTTTAAGCTTAGCTTACCTGTGAAGTGATTATCATGGAGCAAAATTTCTCTGCAACAATAATTTCCATCTTTTCTCCATTAAATCATTACCCTATATATATAATATAAAAACTTATCAATATTTGTCGAGTCTACAACATCAATTCGTCCCCTTAGCTTTTTGTGTTAAAAAAGCAACTCCATGACTAAGATTGCCCTGTAAAAGAACAAAATCTTTCCAACAAATGCATCATGTAATATCACAATCATCCATAATGAACATTAATTCACAGAACCCAGTTCTATTCATTTTGCTGAACTTTATTTTCATTACTTAATTTAAAATTGGTAAGATTTGGAACCAATGGGAAGTCCAAGAGCTGGTGAAATGTACGTATGAATTTCCATTTCATTTCATATGATTAAATAACTCTCTGATATTGACCCTTTCATCTTTTCCATTTTTGAAATTATGGGTAGATGGATGTGAATGAATGGCCTTGTTGAAATAGAAATTATGCAGCAAAATGTATGCCCCACTCACGTTCATAACAAGATGAAGAAATGAATTAAGTTGATGGTAGACAAATAGAAGACAAAATCTCCTGCATAGGATTCGTATCTTTTTGCACATAAAAGGACAAATTGAATCGATTGAAACAAGGTTGGATTTGGACCCGTGATATCAAAAGTTCAATTTGCACCAGATATATAGGGTTCAAAATTTAAACCTGATGCTGTCTCTCCCTCTCTTTTAAATTTTAATTCATTACAAAACAAATCCACACCTGGGTTATATCGGTTTGTTTTCATCCAAGAAGCCACCTTTTTTCATCACTGTTGTTTTACATCATTAATTATATATATCTCTATTCTTTCTCTTTAATATAATGCATGCAATTGCATCAGCATGTGGATATTTTCATTAACCTGATTCTCTCAAAAGGGTAGATGAAATATAAAGTTGATGGGTGATAATTATCTGAAACAAATTCTATTAAAGCTTGGCAAAAGTTTGGGATCCATGCATGTGGAAAGGATTTCAATGCAGACCCATGTGCAGAAAAAGATACTTGAACGGAAAGATGAAACTTTATGGAAAAGGTTAGATAAAAAAGACGGAAGCAACGTTAAGTCCAAATCTCCAAAGAGTTTGGCTCGGAGAACACAATGTATTTGGAGATGAATGGAGCCAAAAACAGCATATTTGCATCTTCTGTTCATCAACTTAATATAATTATTACGTGATAACATGCTATATATATATATATATATATATGTATGCATGTATATATTTTTGCTAAATTAATGTCGTATTTGATGCATGGGTTGATTCAAACTCAAAGCCAGTTATATCAATACAACAAATTACTTAATTTATAGTCTGCAGTATATATATATATATATATATATATATATATATATATATATATATATATGTATGTATGTATGTATGTATGTATGTATTTTTGCTAAATTAATGTCGTATTTGATGGATGGGTTGATTCAAACTCAAAGCCAGTTATATCAATGCAACAAATTACTTAATTTATAGTCTGCAGTAAAACTTGACTACAAATTTTAGAGTCCTCACAGAATACAGCCATTTTCTAGGACCAATAAGGCTTGCACCATTGTCTCTCTTCTTGTTTTGATAAGCTTTCCTAGTTAATTGAAAGTCAATCATCTTTGAATCCCAAGCTATAAATATTTCGCAGTAATGTTCAGATTACTATACTCTCTTCTATACGAAGTGATATATATATATATATATATATATATATATATATATATATTTACATGTAATTTGCGTCGCATTGATCATATAAAAAAGGTCTTAAGGAGATGCAAAAAGTCATAGAAATATGTTCAATTTAAAATCATTAATTGGCTTTGAAGTTATAAGCTAAATTTTGTATTAATAAATGTCTAAAACGATGTTTATGATGGCTACAATTTGTATGAATGTGTTCATTCTAAACATAAATTATGGTGAAAACAAAAGTTTGTATTATATTAATATTAATTAGCAAGTTAGTGATGATGAGGAACTCTATTTGGATTAAATCACTCTTTCAAAATTAAACTAATCATATCAAATAAATAAAATCTTAAATCTAATTATTTATCTCACAACCATTATACCAGGTAAGTTAAGACATCTTCGAGTCTTAAACCCAAACTTTTTGACTTGAAGATTTTACATACTTTGTCACTCAAGTTATCCCATAGCGTAAAAAAATTGTTTAGTTAAAAAGGACTCAATAATACTAAAGCATTTTATACCAAAATATGTGAACAGGTTCTATTTCCAAGGGGGTTATAGGCGTATGGAATGTCAATTTTAACAAGTAAAAGCAGTATGTGGCTGCTTTCCTGAGGTCGAATGTATGAAGTTATACGTAAAATTTGCTTGGTTGTTTGCTGTTTTCATCTTATATAATGTCTCCATCTGCATGGAGTTGAACAATATATATATTCCCTCGTCACAGTTCTTGCATGGTTACAATTTACTTTGTTGTTATCATCTCTACCCTTCGATTCCGTCATTCTTTTCTCACTGCTTTGACAACCAAGACATTAATTTCTACATGGAGGGGCAAGGGCAACCCAGTTCACCGAGTTTCCAATTTCCTCCTGGTTTTAGGTTCCATCCTTCTGATGAAGAACTCATTGTTTATTACTTACAGAACAAAGTGATTCACGTCCACTTCCAGCATCGATAATTGCTGAAATAGATTTGTATAAGTATAATCCATGGGAGCTACCAAGTCAGTTCTTCCTCAACCCCATTTCAATTGTATTATTCTCTCTGTTCAATGAATTTCGATAATATATTGTAAATTTATTTGTGCAGAGAAGGCTTTGTTTGGAGAAGATGAATGGTTTTTCTTCAGTCCAAGAGATAGGAAATACCCAAATGGAGAAAGGCCAAACAGGGCTGCAGGTTCAGGCTACTGGAAGGCTACTGGTACTGATAAACCTATTTTCAGTTCTCATGGATCAAGGAGCCTTGGAGTCAAGAAAGCTCTCGTCTTTTACACTGGCCGTCCCCCCAGAGGTATCAAGACTGACTGGATGATGAACGAGTATAGACTGCTTGACACCATGATTAAACCTTCCAGGTTTAAAGGATCCATGAGAGTAAGTGCATATAAGTTTATTAGGATCTTTGTACTTTTTGCTTTTTTTACAAGTTATTGAGTGCATGGAGAAGAAATTGTTGCTTGTTTTTCACAGTTGGATGAATGGGTTCTATGCCGGGTTCGACTAAAAAGCAGCTTGCCAAAGAGTGCTGGTGCAGTTCATGTCAGTCAGAAGGCAGAAGTATTGGTTGACATGGCATGCCCTACATACACATATGGCAAAACTGACATGATCACCGATTGTCTCTACAAAGACTGCAATCAACCTCTACCTCCCATTCAAACTATTTCCAGTACCAGCAATAATGGCAACAGTTTTACCTCAGTCTACGAGGGTGGCGGCCTCTTTGACAATATCGGAAAATCCCCATTAACAGTTATTGCTGTGGAAACTTATTTCAACCCACTAAAGAGGAAACCTAGTGTTCAGGAAAACGGATACGAAAATATTCTCCTATCCAACAGAAATGACAACATAAATGAAGATCTTCCAATAAACAAGACACACCCTAACGATAACCTAAACTATTATACCCAAGGTCATCAAGAAATCTACCCTATTGTCTCCGAACCAATCACTGATATACAGGAGCTCAATGAATTTGATTTCACAGGTAAATATTTACCTTGGCAAAGTCTGCATGGAGTTCCTCATTAGGGCTGGATTCAATAGTCAGACTGTACAGCATAAAATGTAAATGAGGACACTAAATTACATTAGACTTCAGAAAATGGGAAATGATTGTGACTTTATGTGAGTGTAGTAACTGTTGTGTTCAAATATACTCAGAGCTTCCTGGTAGTATGGCTATCAATAAGTTCAAGACTGAAACTATTTAGAACAATAAAATGCATTTTATTTTCTGCTTATGGATATAAAGAATTTGAAAAGCAATATCAGAAGATGAAACTGTTGTAATATAATTATAGTACCATTTACATCTTGATCTTTCTCTATTTGCTTAAGAATTTGGTGACTGCAGTGAGAGTAACAATGAACTAATAAGATCTCCTTGAATACTTAATCCAAGTAGCAAACCGTACCAAGCCAATAGAGATGAACTGAAGATGTTGGAAGTGATATTGAGAACCCTCAAGCAGTTAAAGAATATATTCCAGTCAAACACTTTGATCAAAATGGCTGTTGTACGAAGACTTTCATATCAATTGTTCAGTACACTGCAAAAACAATGAAAAATGTCAATACACAAGATTCATGAAGAAAGCTCAGTTCAGAAATCCAGAATCAGCAACTACCAGAAGCTGCTCTGTGTCGGATCTTTCTGATCAAAGCAATAAATCAAATATTTTCAGGACATAATATGTCTTCAAATAAGTTTAAATAATATATATATATATATATATATATATATATATATATATATTCTCTTCCTACTGTAGGAAGAAACTATCCCTTAACCCAAAAAATATAACCTATCCCTTTTCGAATAAGTTTTCCTATCTATTGCTCTATCATTAATTTAATTAATTTACAGAGGCATCAACTACTTATTATTGCATATTTTCAACAATTCAGGTTCAGGGGATTCATCCCCCACCAACAGAGAAAAAATTACCAAAATTATTGAACATTTAAGCAACTGATGCAAGGAGAAGCCTTGACTAAAACAACATGGAAAGCTAGGATTATAACAAGGCTACACTATGAGGTGATTTTTCAGTATATAGTTGCTCATCGCAGTGAGTTACAAAAAAGATCTATATTAAGAGAAGACTTTGCATATGCAATGAAAGACAAATACGAAGGCAGATCTGGCCACCAGAATGATAGAAATGGATCAACACATGCAGAGTAAATGTTTACTTGTGAAAAAACTAGAGGAAGAAGAGAAAGAAAAAGAGCTGCTGTGACAAGAAGCCCCTAGAGGAGTGTGAAAACCAATAAATATAGCTTTTGCAACAGAGAGTGAGAATCATGTAAAAGTCTGGATAAAAAATTTGAATCAAAAGTTTAAAAACTTCATATTCAGTTGTCTAAAGTCTAGCAATATTTCTTTAGTGCAAATGAAAATAATGTTTCAGGTTGCTGATGCCGTAAATTCACTTAGGCAACTAGCATACCAGAGTCTATTTCTCTAGGACAGCACACTTAGCTCAATTATATCTATAAAATAAGATCAACTGAATCATGCTCAGCCAGGAAATCAAAATTAAAAACCATTCGCACAGGAGACAGGAAAAGACACTGTACTTAAATGAGATATACATCTCAAATCATAATTTTAATCTCAAAAGGAAGAAGGTAGAAGATTCTGGAGCTTACTTGTAAATATAGGAGACAATCCCCAGTAATATGCACAGCAAAACAATGTCCATGCAAACATTCCGAGATGACCTCACCTGGAATAAAAGCAAAAGAGATTTATACTGGGCTGAGACCTCTCAAGATACTGGAATAAATCTTGGTAAAGTGTGTGGAAGGATATTCATGTTTGAAACAAGCATTTAGATCAGTTACCTGAAGAAGAGTTTCCTTGAGCCTCACATTAGTATTTTTTAGGTCAGTTGTTGCCTTGTCCACCTGTAAAAGCACCAAATCAAAACTATGTAATTCATTTTATATGATCTTTTTAACCTTGTTTGTCCGGAGTGATCTAATACATGATATAATAAAGAAATTTAATGACTGAAATGAGTAACTTCTCACCTTTGTATCAATTTCATCAATTAATGGAACTTGTCTATCCAATTCCTGAAAATGTCAAATTAAATTATTGATACGCACTTTCTTCTGATAGTATCATAATTTTACTTCATGCAATGTGACATACCTCACTCATATCATTTGCCAAGTCTTTCAAAGTATCCAAACCCTCTGAAATAATATCAAGACCTTGATCCTGTACCGATGGCATTGAATCAAATAAGGCTTACCTTGTTCCGTTAGAACTATATGATAGACGTGCATTTATGTGTATCTATATACACTTATGTAAATTTTCTGAAATGATTAGAAATCTTACATGCCTGTTTCATTTTCCGCATTTCATATTCCTGCCTAAATTGAGTGGATTCTTCGGTTTGTTGGAAGAAAGCACCACTAAAGTTACCATCTGATGATTTGTTCCCAACAATCAAATTATGCATATTTTAAACATTAGCATTTAATTGAAAAGCTAAAAATCAAAAGAATCGTAATCAAAGAAAGAGCACAACAATAGTAAACACCTGATGAGTCAAACACAATATTTTTTTTAGATGATGAAGTTTCCCATCCCCCAGTTGTATTAGTTGCAGTTGTGGTCACATCTGGTATTGCATCAATCCTCTCCGAAAGAGCTAGGACCAGATCTTCACGAGCTTCTTGTTCTTGTTTTGACAGCCCTTTGACCTGTAAGTATTAAAAAAAAAAAAATTGAAGTTCTATACAACTTCGTTTAAGTCATGTTTGCATGACTGATCAGAAGAAGTTTAATTTAAACAACATACACAATAAAATGAAGACGAATAAACCTTTCAAGTATATTCAAAACACTATTAGAGATTACAACTAATTTGGGCTAATTTGTAAGATGGTGATATCATGCCCACGACAGCCGTGCATATCTGTGGGAAGAATATTCAATGCAATATTCCTTGTTTAAAACTTAATAAGACATATTTCATAGAGCTTCACCAATAGCTAACCAGAGAATTACTAGGGGCATTCTTCACACCTATAATCTTCTCTATGGAGTGTTAATCTCACATCAATGTTAGCATCTAATGCTGCAGAAGCTGATATCTTCTGGAAAATTCTCTAAGACTATAGTTCTGGTAGATGCTGCAATTCAGTGATGCAGCAGTTGATCTGTCATAAAAGGAATACCTTACAAAGAGGGAAATAGACACATAATGCAACCAACCATTAGATGTTACATTGCTCTTCATCCCTCTAAGGTTAATGTGGCCAGATTATGACCATAATAAACAAGAGATTAGTACCTAGCTAGAATTAGAGGTAGATCAGTCTCACTGCAGATATCTCAGCTGTAACAAATAATACTATTTTACAACCTAAATGTGTTAAAAAATGATCCTTTTGTGCATATGTTATGCAAGAAACAAGAAGAAAACACTACAGTTCATGGACGCAAGGATGAGGCAGCACAATGAAAGGCTAGTCACAGATCCTTTTTGACTACTACGATGCAATACCAGTAAAAGAAGACAAAGAGGGAAAGACTATACAAGCCAAGCCACAGAAATTAGCACATGCATATTCATTAGTGTTGCCAAGCATAAAATGAACAATTCTCCTTTATAAACTCCAGATAACATTCTAAAATTAAAAATGCTTTCTAATGTGGAATTGTAGGGCTTATCACGCTCTCCCTCTCCATAAACAGCTTGCCCTCTTTTAAGGTTGATCTATTTTCTAGTAATTAACTCCAATGCAACAGTCAACGAATTAAAACATTACTTTCATTTTTTTTTTTTTTTTAGTCTTTTGTTATTAATTTTTGTCAATAAGATATATGAACTACATGAAAGATACTCAACTAATGCAAGTAGTGAATCGAGATCACTTTGGTCTCCAGCTCCAGGTGTACTTACTTTAGAGTGCCTCCTTTTTTCTTGGACATCTAACCTTTGTAAGATTTATAGTTTCGAGTCTAATTTAATTTGAAAATCATTAAGTAGTAGTGCTATGTTTTCTCAGTCATGGTTATTTGTCCCACACTCCTATCTCACACATTAGGGTAATGGATAAGCATCTAAATTTGACATGTTCCAGGAGCAATTACAAATACATTTAGCAATGCTAAACCATGTGATACAATTTTGAATGTTGTGCAGTCATTATCAGAATATCATAACATCTTAAATGACAAGAAAGAAAAAACAAACACAGTTGAAATAATTTATAAACTTGACATCTTGTCCAAGCAACTACAATGCATTTAACTCCTGCGCCAAGCTAACTATGTGAAACAATTTCCAATCACTTGTACTGTCATTATCAGAATATCACAACATCATTTATTACAAGAAAAAGTAAACACAAACAGTTGAAATAGTTTCTTTCAACTAAATACAAACAATTTCTTAATTAAAAAAAAATCAAAATTTAGATTTTACCACCATTCCAGAATCCAGACCTCGAATAAACAAAGATCTAATCAACTAACTAACTCCCAAATCCGGAAATGCTCATAATCTTCTCATTTAGCAAGTATAATTCAGAGAATTATTAATTGATAATAACAAAAATAATATTTACTTTCTTGCGAGCCAATTTCTGCAGCTTAGGATATTCCTCTTTTAATCGAGCCTTGGTCCGACGAACCTCCGCAATCATTGCAACAGCAGCTGCCCTGTTTGTTTCCCTCAAAGCCGCTTCTGCTTTCTGCTCAATTTAACAACACTTTAGCAAATGAATTAAATCCAACTTAGAATTGAAAAAAGGAAAAAAAATGAAAAACTTTTCATGTTAAAATGCTTTTCAAGTGTGCATCTTTTGTAATTGTTTATTAAATGTATTTGAACCAAACATATATTAATCTGATCATACTTCAATTTAACAATTTTTATCAGCAACCAAATACAATTAAAATTAAAAAAAAAAGAGAGAGAGAGAGAAATTCAAACCAGAAGAGCTTTGTCGACTTCGGTTTCAACGGTAGAATAAAGGCGAGCGAAGGCATCATCGCCTTGGGAGTTTGCATCGCGCTGTTTATCGACATCATACTTTTCGTACTTTTTGCAAATGTCGTCGACTCTGAAGAGGATGTCGATCACGGTCATTCTTCTTTTCTCTTGCCTTTGATTTCTCCCGTGCTGAAGAGAAATGGAATTCTTTCTGCCTCTGATTTCGCATCATAGTTTTGCTGTGTTCTATTTTGGGAGAAAACAGCAAGCGGTTGAGCGAAGAGGAAGGAGACGACAGCATCGACTATTCAAACGGTCTTTTTCCCTTCGCGGCGTTCAAAATGTACAGATTCGTTGTATCGATATCATCCATGTATTTTAAAGGAGAACGACAAGGCGTCACTAACCATTAAGGCATATCAGCCGTTCATATTTCTCATAACATTACCCGACCGGACAAGATAAAAGTATATTTCAATACTTGGCATGACGATTTATCTTTTTTTTTTTTGTCGAAATAATATTTATTGATATTAAACTTTGATTGCTTTTTTTCTTACGTGTATCTTGTAAATTGTTTTATTAAAATTTGAAGAATTTTTTTTTTAATCATTGTTCATTAACTAAATAATAAGGAAATTATAATTAAAAAAATAATCATTGTTCATTAGTACTTAGATCCCAAATAATTGAATTACACCCAAGAAATGGAATTGGGCTTAATGGATCATTAAATGAGTGGCTTCGGCAGATTAAGCTTCCATTGGGGTTCCAGCATTCTTCTTGGACATCCTTGTCCTTCTTGGATTGATTCGCACATTGATTTTCCTTGGCCTATGCTCTGTTGGTGAATTCATATCAATTTGGATCGAATTCATGATGTACTTGCAATTGGCTTTATTATTGGACTCATCAATGGAGCTTAGAATTAGAAGAGTTCTTTTATGATTTTTGCTTCGCCCAATGACGGACACAAGTTCGTTTTAGCACTGAATGTAGTGTTGTTCCATTCATTGATACAGAATGGCAAGTCGTCCACACTGAAAACCAATTTTGTTTATTTCTCTACGCTTGTACAACGTCTTTCCACTGTCTCCTAATTAGCGAGCAGTCAGTCATATGATTGACTGCGGCCACCTCACTGGCCTAGCAAGGTTACCAAGTATCAGCAACTGGAAGAGGCCAATGAAGTTTTTCAATGTCACAATAATACTGACCACCATGCTAAATGATTGATAACCATGTATCAATCTATATTTCATTCCGTATTTATACTTAACTGGAGCTTAAATTTTACAAGAGTAAAACTATGTATAATATTTTTATACACAAATAACGATGTGTCACTGTATGATTTGATAATTAAAAATTAAAGATAAAACAACATTCAATCACATTATGACATCATTGTTTGTACACAAAAATTGTGTGTATAATTTTATTGATTTTATAATGTTTTCTCTTCATTGTATTTTTTTTAAATTCCGTTTCATAGGAGCACCTAAAATGTTAGACAGAACAAACCCAATTGCTTAAGGCCAAAGGTCCAAAATGCATTAAAGCTCGATGCAAAGTCATATACTAAATCTTTCCAGGCGTAATAGATGCACATTCCTGGTATGAGAAGTCCAATCTTCTATAATTTGGATGAATTGCTCATCCATCTGTATCAAAATATACCCATAATAATTCAACTATTCAAGCACTGTAAAAGTAGCTCCTACTATGGCAGCAGGTCAATAGTTCTCACTCATTCATCAGTTTTCTAATGTGATGACAGAAAATTTCTTGGATTTGAATGCAACTTATCCTTAAATTTAGCAAAGGAACTCATGTCAAGAGACAGCAGCTTTCATGGGAAGAAAGTTCAAAACCAATCAAACCTTTAAAGATTTAAGTGAAATATAAACTATAATCTCTTTTCAATAGTTGATGGTTGCTTCAGCAACCTGTTTTATTCCAAACCTGAAAAGACAAAGTATCCAGTTTCAATCATAAGCTTTGTTGCTACCACAACACATTTGGTTCTGCCTAAATATAAACTAGGTGCTGATATGTGATCAAACCACATTGAATTTTGAACACCAATAGATGAACAAATTCAAAAGTTCTATATCTATTGCGAACATTCCCAAGAAAAATATCAGTACAAAAAGAAAATTCCCATTTTCCTATGTCTCACGTGTCTCTGCCTAGACATGAAACCGATTATATCTAGATATCATAGACAAACCAACAAAACAAATAAGGAAGATATTTTCCACAAGCAAACTCCTAATTCTGGAAGAATTGGTTTTATATCTACAAAATAAAATGCAATCTTTTCTCATTATTTCTACTTAGCCCTCGTGTGGTTAAATTCAAACAGAAAAATATAACAAAATTTATTTCTACAGTTTATATATGGAGAAAATGGAGCCAAAGAAATATAGTTTCTGAAAACTCTAATGACGTGTAAAAGAAGGAAGAACTTGAAAGAGGTTTATGACACTTTTCCGGAACTTTAAAGAGGTTTCTGCCTAAGTTTAAACCAGGGGAACCGCTCAGTAGAACTCTTCTTTAAGAGAAATAAAAGAAAGGAGATATAAGCACCTAATAACGTTCTTAATTTGAATTACTTACCCAAAAAACAAAAAAAAATCTTAATTTGATGAACTCTCTAACAGACATCCTCGTCCTCCAAAATATAGATTTTTTTTTTTGATAACCCTCCAAAATATAGAAAGTTGCTTAAGGTAAATTCTATTAATCTAATGACCCATCCAAGTGAGCTTCTAGAGACTCACATTTCGTTCACTCAGCTTCTCAAAGTACTCTAAAACCACAGAGTAGATCTATTGACATGAAACTCCGCCAGTCAATTGCATAGAAGCTGTTTGCTATATCAGATTTGCAAGTAAACCAATAAATTCTAAAAATAGAGTGATATTACCCCAAAATAAATGAATAATGCAATTTAAGTACCAAAACCTCATACTTTAATTAAAAGTAACATCATCCAAACAAAATCCACATTTATCTGCGATAATTTACAAGCAGATACCAAACAGGATAAGTTAGGGAACATTGCGTTACCGAGATCACAAAAGAAATAAAAAACGATCCTCAGGCTGCAGTTTTGGCGCGGTAAAGCTTTCCGAACACATGGAGAGCGGTGACAAAGCCGATGAAGCAGAGGCTCATGACGAGGACGACGGTCGGCGAGATCTTGAGTCCCGGCGCATCATCGGTGTAGAAACGGAGCATATTAGAGCTCGCTCCAGCGCCTCCTACCGAGCTGGATCCGCCTCCAGAGGAACTGGTGACGCGACGGCGGCGCATCCCGGCGGTCGCAGCTGCCGAGCCTCGCGGGGCCATGACGCCTGGACGAGAGGCAGAGGCGGAGGTGGTTGTCTGCGACTGAGAGGATCCTCGAGCCATGAATCAGAATGATTGTAGTGGATAGAGATGATGAAACAGAAGTGAAGTATTTTTTTTTTTTATTCTTGTTGGTTTTAGCGAGGAAGAAGTCAAGTCCCAGACAGCGTAAATAAAAAGAATCTGTAGGGGCAATGAGGAAACTAAGATTAACTTGAATTATATTATCTTTTATTTATCTACGCTTAGAAAGTGATTGTGTTTATTACTTTATGTTTGACAACTAATTTCATAATTTATTTTATTACTGACTATTTAGATATACAATAAAACTATGTGTATCTATTTTAGATACATAAATATGTACACATTTATATGTGTCATCATATGATTGGATGATTTTGAATTAAGAATAAAACAATAACCAATCATATGATGACACATATGAGTGTGTATGCATTTATGTATCCAAAGTGCGTATACATAATATTGCTCTTAGATATATTATTACAGAAAGTTAATCCCAATTACAGAGACTTATAATAATAATAATAATAATAATATATCTTCGTATTTTCTCATGAAATTAATAAAGTAAAATGTAGTTTTTCTCGGACTTCATTACTTGAATCATTAACTATTATGTAAACAGAGTGTGAAAGAAAGAACCGAGGGAACGAATGAAACAAGGGGCTGGGGAGTGGTGGAGAGGGAAGTAGAAAAGGTTTGCAGAAGTGGGGATTGGCTTTTGTTGCAGAAAGAAAGGGGAAATCACCATTCTTTCTTGAAACCATTTATTGTGAGAAGAATAATTCAAATTTTCTCTAATATATTATAAATTTATGACTACATTTATCAAACTGTTCACAAGTTTCGATCTAGCTAATCTTACGTTCGTGATAGTCATTGAATCTTTTGACTTCTCTTTTGATTGTTTACTGCCCTTAAGAGTCAAGAGTCTTCCCTTCCCTTCCCTTCCGTTCCCTTCCCTCTCCCTTCCTTCATGGATGGTTTTCCCGCTAGAACTTGGCACATCTCCGTGTTGGCAATGGTTGCAACTGAATTCCCTTTTTTTGGAAATGAAATAGCCTTGATGCTCAAACTAATAAGTTGTACGATACTTAGTTGTTGTCCCTGAGCCAAGTGATGCAATTTTGTTGGGAAATTGTTAAAGAAAAAAGCAAAGACAGAGAGGGTTAAACACCAAAAAAAGAATACTGGATGAAAGTTGTGAGATTCAAATTCACCAAAAAATTAAACCAGTTCAATTCGAATTTACCTCCTACCATTTTAGAAAATACCCAGCCAAGGCTTGTCCTAGAAGCCGCTTGGCTACAAATATCTACAGTAGAGCTTCCTCCATAAGCTGGCTGGATTGAGTTATCTCCTTCCTTCATTTTGTGAGCTAGACAGACAGTGGTGACTACCGTTCTGGACTTGTGTGGGGTGTGTGCTGGTTAGTACTACCCACTAAATTGGGCACAGATGGGCAGGCTATAACAAATAACAAGCAAGCCCAAAGTGCCCCTTTCCAATGAACTTGGGCCACCTGTCCTCTCAATACCAACCAAAGCCCAGAATTCTTAAAATTTTTTTAAGCTACACATTACGCAACTACTGGTAATTAATTGCAATTCCAGAATATAATTCAAGCAAACAATTTACACAAGAGCAAAAAGCAATGAAACAGTTCACAATTGTCTTCAATATATATATATATATATATATATATATATATGTATTCATGCACTACTGTGGAAAGAACAAAGGAAGCATACTTTACACGGTGGTGCAAAATCAACGGCCTTGGTGAACCTTAAGGCCCATATCATGCTAATGCCATCATCCGTGTAATTGTATTAAATTATAATAAATGCTTATACACTTGTCCTTTTATCGAATGAAAAATCTTTGGCGATTTCAATCTGAACAGACTGTTGTTGATCCGGTTCATTGACTTTCGGATCATACTCTACGTAGTAATTTCTTCTATCAGTAAAATTATTATTGTGATGGTAATTAGATGATGATGAACCATCACCTCGGTAGTGCTGTGAAGGAGATGGAGAGTCTGTTTCCAATAGCTCGATATCGAAATTGGATCTTCTGGGGGAGGTATGGCCGCTGCCTATTTCGCTCCGGTGATGGCGGAGGAGCTGTACTGGAGAGGCACGGTGGGATGGGGTGGTTGGTCTGCTGGAGAATGGGGTGGCGCCGCCGGAGACGGAGCTCTTATTTTCTTTAATGTGTTTCTTGGCGGTGCGATGCCAATTCCTGAGTGCTGTTGCCACTCTTTCGTTAAATATGGTTGGTTTCATGTTGGAACCCATCTGTTAATTAATCATATCATTAACAAGATAATTAAAATATGTAAACTGATTAAGAGTAATTAGTAAATATTAATCAAAGCAGTTTGGGTGCGTACCTGTGTTACAAGGGCATAGAGAGGAAGAGTCACATAGCTGCACAGAATCTGAATGAGGACCCTGAAAAAGTAATTAACCGCAAGTTTAAATAATTAAGAGGATCTGTAATTACTCATTAAGTCAAAAGCAAGAGGAGGCTTATAATTAAGTACCCCATTGTGATTCTGATGACTATATCCTCTGTATGCTCATGGAAACACGATTTCAATCCGAATTCAAACTGAAATAATGGAAATAATAGAGTTTCATCAAATTTACAATTATTTTTTATATTAATTAAAAGTAAATTTGAGTTGACAAGGAGGTTAATTACCCAACTCCATCCAAAGAAAGCAAGCTGAAAGGCATTCTGCAATAGTGAAGCAGGAGAAGAGTAAAATTACATTATTTATGAAACATAATTTTAAGTGTACAATTGAATGATCAGAAAATGTGTTATTATATGATTAGATATTATTTTATTTTTAATTTAAAATAAATCAAAAGACTTATTCTCACCCAAGATATATAAAATCTCAAACTCATATCCTCTAACTTTTAAAAATTCAAACACTCACTCATGAGATATTTTCTGTTAAAAATATCAGTTAAAGTTAAAAGTAAAACTGTCATTTACCAAAAAATTATAGCTTTATTAATTTTTTCTCCCCTAGGCTTAAAAATATCACATTCCCCCCTCCCCTACCTAAAGTTTTTAATATTTGAAAAGTGACCGTTTTTCTCTCAAACCAAGGGTTTTTTTCTCTTCTCTCCTTCGTCCACCATTTTTAACCCCCAAACTTAAAAAGAAACATATAATAAAATTTTAATTTTTTAGGAAATAACGGTTTTACTCATAAATCTAACTAAAATTTTTAACAAAAAATAACTTATGAGTTAATGTTTAAGTTTCTGAAAGTTAAAATGTGAAACTTTAAGATTTCACAAAGTCTTTTGGTTTTTAAAATAATTCAATTATATAATGATATATCAATTATATATCTGATTGTGTATTAAAAATTATGTATAAATAATTTTATTGATAATGAAATTATACCTGAAAGAGAACAAAATTGATGAGGTAAAGCAAGAGGCGCGGGCGGTTAAACCAAAAGAGGTCATCACCAGGCTCAACCACAGGCACGCCCTTCACAACTTGTCTTCTCTCCATAATTCTAAGCCCCATTTTGGTTATAATCACCTGCAGCTTTGTTCCCACTAGCAGTATCACCTGCAGGAAGTTATCAGCCGTTGATTCATCAGCGGCACACGCTAAATCAATATACAAGTAGCTTGGGATCGAGAGAGATCTTGATCTTGCTTACAATTAATGGAATAAATGGGAGCCATAGATAAGAGTACCATCCTGTCCACACAGAAATATAATGCTCAATGAACGGAGGATCGAAAGTTGTCAATCACAAAGCTTGATTTGAAGGGCAATTTACTCACCGTGAGTGTTGAAGAGCAGGAAAATGACTGCAAAGAACCAGATTGGTGGACTGAAAATTGAAAAGATAAGTAGAATTAATTAGTAAGCTAATCATGTTCATATAATTAATTAATGAATAAGATTTCAAATGCACGAACCTGATTCCCACAACAACCTTGAAGTCCTCTTCCAGCGACCTGTTGATGTATTTTTGGAAGTCAAATCTGGTGTGACTTTGGGGTGCCAAATGTGCCTGAAAATAAATATATTAAAAATAATAGATAATTATATTGACTATTGAATTGAGTGTTGAGATTGAGAACATAGATTGAAGCATATTCGAAGACAAAACAATCAAATATTGGCAATTAAAAATTTATTTTTTTATTTTTTAAAAAAGATTATTAAAACCCATTTATGAGAAAATTACCATGATAAATCCATGTCGTAAAGTTAAATAATCTACTTTAGGAACTGAGCGAACAAATTGCCTGAAGAAACAAACCTGCAAAATTAAGTAAGAAATTATATGAAAATATTAAAAAAAAAAAAAAAAAAGAAAAGTAAAAGGACAAGTCGGAGTCCAGTAATGTGAATTGAATGGTCAAATAATAACCATAATAAGAAAAATAGTCAAAATCATACAAATGGGAGATTATTTGTGGCGGTGGTTAATTGGACAGCTGGCTCTACTCCCACAGATATTATCCAGTCCACTCATGCACAAGACAATAGAAGGACCGTTATCTTAGGATCATAATTTCTATATAATAAGATTGATGTTGCCAAGGCGGTTCTACATGACGACTTTCTAATATTTATCATTATTAAAGTGGGAAAGGGACAATTTCCCACTCACGTATTGGTGAGATAATACATATTAGCAATAGATGAGAAGTCTAAACATCTAATCATTCTTAATTTATCATTAAATTTTTTATTAAATATAAAAATAAAATAATTATATAACAATATTATTAAAAAATATATTATTTTATTTTTATTCAAATTTTAAAAATTAACATTTAATCATCGTATCTAAATTTTAAAAAATGACTCCCTTTCGCTAAATCCCTAAATTTTTTCTTCGCCTCTCCTATGGCCACTGGAGACCAACAAGATGTATTGTGAGACAACGAGCATAATTTATATGTGTAAGACGCACATTATCCTTTCTTGGATGACAAAGTATCATCCATTATTTGGATAATAGTGATTCTTTGGACAATGGTAATTGTCTAGAGATCATCCTCTGAATGACTCCGTCTTGTTCCTCTTTTGTTGATCTATCGTTCACTAGAGAAAGTAATCGAATTTCGGGTTTGATATCCTAGAAGAGAAAAATGAATTTTTCAAAACTTAATCTAAAGGAAAAATTTTAGTTTTTCAAACTAAGAAGAAAAATTTGGGTATAATTTTAATTATTTTAATATTCATGATAAAATAACGATTTTATCTTTTAACTCTAATAGAATAAAATTTAAATGAGTATTTGGATTTTTCATATTTTATAGATATATATTTATCATATTTCATCAAAATTTGGACGGGAAATTGTCCCTTTCCTTATTAAATTTATAGATTTTGTCATACTAAAAATAATTATTTTTGCTTGTGTGGTGATTTCGTCAAGATGTTGAAATAATCAAGTCTCGTTCATGCGACTTGTATACAATCAAATTATTAACAAAAATGAATTTTGAATTCTATGGCAGTTTCGGACTTTTCTCGAAAAGCTTCGGTCTTTTATTTTTTTTAAATTAAAATATTTAATAAATCTGAAAAGATTTATTTTTTTAAATCTAGCACTCTATTTCTATGTGTTAGATTAGTAAATTCAGAATATAATAACTAAATTTATAATTATAATATTAGTTTTATAAACATAAAATTTAAATTTAAATTTTTAAAATTTTAATACTTTAACTATTTTATTACCCTTTACCTATGAAAAGGGTGTTTTAACTTATACGGTGGTTCGCCTCAGCACTAGCACATCAGTCACAGTCTCCATCACCACCTCTACGTCCTCATCACTCTCCTCCTCCCTCTCTTACACCTTGTCCACTCAACTTAAAGAAAGCTTTCAACCAATTGTCCTCCTGGCCTTGAATCCACACTTTATCGATCTCTTCTCTGGGCTCTCTACAACTATTCAACACCTCTTCATTTTGGTGTCAAAGTATTTGGAATGGTTGAAGATTCTATAGATGGAGATTACACCAAGGTAGACGTTCAGGTCGATGGGGAGGGAGGTGACTTGGAGAAAGAGGTGGCTGGGCTTTTTATTTAGTCGGCGTTTCCACTGGTACTCTGATAGTGGTGAGGGAAGGAGCACCAGATGTAGAAGTAGGCTATACAAATGACAAGTAGCATACGTGAGAGAGGAAGCCAGAAACGGTGTCGATGGAGATGTGACGGCCAACCTGCCCTAAGCATGCTGGCCAGCCAGGAAGAGATAATTTCCCGTGTGACATTATGTTACAGATGGCGATGGACACGTGGCCACTAGACGATCTTCCGTTTGAGTTATTGCTAACCATTTCTCTTTCTCACACTAATTCCTCTCTCGCTCTCACTCTCAATTAATTTTGAAAATTTATTATTTTTTCTATTAATTTTTTATTTATTATGGTCATTTCATAATTTTATTAAAAAGGATATTTTTTATTTTACTAAAAATATATAAACCAATATTTTATAATAAAAACAAACAGTTTTTATTAATAAAATAAATTATGAATAAATTAATTAATTTTTTAAACTTAAATGAAAAATCATCCTATCATAAAAAAAAATTAAAGTGAAAAAATGTTACTCGGCAAAAAAAAAAAAACCCTAGGTTTCCATATAGCTTTACTATATATATATATATATATGACATTTTCATAAAAATGTTGATAATTTAAAATAATTATAGGTGGAAAAGAAGGTGACTTACAATCCAGATGAGTCCAGGTGTCTTGGTCCAGAAGCTCAAATGCCTTCTGCCAAACGACGTCTCTCTTGCAAATCGGAACCTCTCAGGATCTGTCACAAAATCAAAATACAATATATGTAATACCATCGCCATGGAAATCTAATCTGTAAGCTACACATATTCCTAGAATATCTGCGAGATTCTTCTCAATGAATCACACTAAAATTAACAGTCGAACAGCCCATAAAATAGCATTATTATTCTTTAAAAAGACGCTATAATTTCAAAAGTTTGAGGCAAGGGGATGATTCCCTTATCGTTTTTCAAGAGTTTTCGAGTACTTCGTATGTAAATTTTCTACAGCATTCAATGTGAAATCAAATACATTCCAGTTTGATAGAATTTTCTTGAAGTTCTCATTAATTATCGTGTGGCCTTCTGAATTTTATAAGTTGGAGAAAGTAGAGGGAAATTAAGGATAATATAAAGTTTACAATCTTGCTGAAATGTTGATAAGAACAAAAGGAATGTCAGTAAATCTTACCAATGGAGATTGGTTAAGGAATACTACATTATCTTTACGTGTGTATAAATCAGAATATATGTAGTTTGATATTTGGGGGAGCAATGAATTACCGTGTGAAAACTGATACTCTGCTGTTCTTGTTTCTTTCTCCCATTGCTTCCATTTTCTCATCTGAAAAAAATAAATAGCCGAACCCCATCAGGAGGTAGGAAAAGGGTTAAATTTAAACATGTAAATATAGGATTTTACTTACCTTGGCTCTCCCCAAAGCCATGGTTAGAACACAGTAAAGGATGTGGGAAACAGCCAAAACGAAGATGAAAATGTGTAGTTGATGAATACCATCCGAAGATATAAATGGAACTTTTTTCTGCAAATGTTATAATGTGTAGTTGATGAATACCATCCGAAGATAAAAATGGAACTTTTCTCTGCAAATGTTATAATTTATGTGCACTTGGAAGTACAAAAAATTGTGCTACTTGACTTCTATACATCTCTTTAATTTCGTATTTTCCTTGTCTCCGAAAATTCTATGTTAACTAACAAAAATATTTCCATAATACCTCACCTTGTTTGATTCTTTAAAGAAGAATATAGAGAAATTTAAGAATCAGAAGAGGTTTAATCATTGACCCAAAAGTTATTCAAAGTAGGATTACGGAAGTACTAATTACAAACGTATGTATAAGCAGAAAAAGTAAAGCTTGCATGACGAGATCAAATTTTAATCAAATTTTTACTAACTTATTTAACAATTGAATTTGCTCCATAGTTGAGGCTTTCCTTTTAATCTTCTGTTCCCACTTTTACTATATTGTAATTCATGTATTTGCATGCAAAATCTTATGGGTTGACGCAAATCCTAGGTTTTTTTACCATGAAATTTAGTCGGGAAACTAAAAGTTGACTATCTAGGTAGAGCTACCTTTTCTGCGCATTTATCAGTTGAAGCTGCGGCGGCCAAAGATCTTCGAAAGTTTCCACCAGATGCCATCATCGCCAGAAGTTTC
Source organism: Mangifera indica (assembly GCF_011075055.1). Taxonomy (NCBI): domain Eukaryota; kingdom Viridiplantae; phylum Streptophyta; class Magnoliopsida; order Sapindales; family Anacardiaceae; genus Mangifera; species Mangifera indica. Next base: position 18,535,344 of record NC_058138.1, on the reverse strand, counting down.
CGGCGGTTTTCATAATCTGTAGTCTCAGTCGTTTCTTCCGTCTTCTCGGTCGCTTCGGCTTCTTGGTCCTTCCCACATGGAAGCCATTTACTTGCGATATCCTCCGGTATGCATATATTCAATATTAGACTTTGTCCTACTGTTAGAAGCAACGATATGAACCCCAGCAACATAAGCTCTACACCAGAAGAAAAAAATTGGCAAAATTAGCTTATAGGCCTGTAAATATAAACATTTATATACAGATTGATAGGCATGGTAAAGAAAAGAAATAGTACACCTGATTTGATCTTTTCGAGCGATTCATAAAGAGCTCTCTTGTGTTTCTTCCTCAACCACTGAAATAGAGGATCAAGAATAGTATGAAATCACTTACATAAAAACTTGAAAATCTTGCATATTTTTAACGATTGAAGTGGCCAAAACTTACGTTTCCAATAAGGTGGATTATGTGTTCGATAAATATTGATATCGCAACCAAAATAAAACAAACCACAGCCACCGCCCACGTCGGCGTTTGCTCCAAAGATCTTCCCCCACTGTCTCCTGCCATGGTTTAAAGCTTCTCGTTTTTGAAACACCAGCAACTTAAAATCCCAGAAAAAACCTTTAATATGAGGAAAAATCGAAGCAATTAAATTCTCTGATCAGCTCTGTATAAAAACTGTGTATGTGTATTTATCTGTCATGAAACTTCAATTGTAGAGACGCAGGTAATTCATATGACATCAATATATATACAAACAGATTTGCGTATGGGAAAAGCTTTTCGTATTAAAAAAGTTTGGATTGGACTTTTACAGCGGAGAAAGGGCAAGTGAATGACTTTAAGACTTTAAGACGCGTGAGAATTTAAGCGGAAACATTAGACGGAAAACTTTGCAATGCTAAAAAGGCAACTTGATATTATCATAATAATTTTAATTTGATATTTCTTTGACCATTGAAACGCAGGTGTATTATGTCTAAGATGTCCTTTATCAATTGGCCAAAAAAAGACTATTTCCCGTGTAAGTTTTGATGTATTTTTAAAGTCATATTTACAAAGTTTAAAAAATTCAAAGTTCTACTTATGAATCAATTAAGGTTAAAATTTTCTATTGAAAACAAAAATAAAATCATCATTTTATTAATAATATTAAAATATATAAAATCATTATTTTTCTTGTAAGTTTTAAAAACTAATAATCTCACGTCTACTTAAAGTTTTAATTTTAAAAAGTCACATTATTCCCCCCATACCATAAGGTTTTTTTTTCTCTCCTTTAACCACCATCTCCAACGTTGAGGACCTCTCCTCTCCACCCTAAACTGATAGTTAGCGTATCGAAAGGGATTTGAAGTAGATCTCTTCTTTGAAGATGAAAAGATCCAACGTCTCATCGTTGAAGAGAAGAAATCCAGATCTTCTCTTGGATGACAAGATGAAGAGATCTAGAGATTTCTTTGTAGTCAGATCTTTTTGTTGTATCTTTTTGTCTCCAACAAAAAGATCTGCTTCAGATCACTTTCTTTGCACCAACCACTAATTTAGGGTGGAAAAGGGAGATCGTCAACGCCAAAGGGGTGAAGAAAAAATTTAGAAGGAAAAATATAACTTTTTAAAATTAGAAAACTTTAAGCGGAGATGAAGTTGTTAGTTTTTAAAATTTAGGAAGAAAATATAATAAGTTTATATTTTTTAATATTATTAGTAAAATGATGATTTTACCCTACTCTAACAAGAAAATTTAATTAGAGTTAGCCCATAAGTAGGACTTTGAGTTTTTCAAACTCTGTAAATATGAATTTAAGAACAGATCAAAACTTGGGTGAGAAGTAGTCCTTCAGCCTTACCAATTTTATCACTAATTAATCACCCTTAATCACTCTCCAAAGTTAATTAATTATTTTTGCTTATGTAATTTTCCAGGAACGTCCTCTGAGTCATTCTTAAGGGCGATCATCCAATGGTTTATAAGTGAATCAAAGATTTTATTCATCAAATTCAATTCATGTAATTTTCTGACTTGGTCCACACCATAATATAAAAACTTAAACAAGAAGTTTCCCATAGACTAAATATTTCCAATTTTATCATTTAGATTTTAAATTTTTTAATTAAATTGGTATCCATAGTTCAGGTTCAAATAAGAGGGATCACAAGGGACATCATAGGCCAATTTTCAACTTTTTTCATTGCTCATATAAAAGGATAAAATATATAATAATCTATTTAATCAGCATGGCAGTTTTATTCTATAAATAGAATGTGAATGTGTCCAAGACATGCTCCCACCGTCCAAATTTGGAGTTAATTAAAGATTTAAAAAATAATATTAGTAGGGCGTAAACAAAGATGTGTTCAATAATATAATGAATTGTTTTGTTTGAATAATATTTTATTATTAAAAATAAAAAATTATAGAAAAGATAGATTATTTAAAAAATTATTTTATATAAATTATTATTATATTTGATAAATTTTTATAAATATAAATAATTATTGTATTTGATGAAATGTAATAAAAAAATATAAAGATATTATTTTACTTAAATATTCTTGATATATTTATTTTAAAATCTTATTCATGATACTTATTATATTAATTGAAAATGAGATATTTTTATCTTAAAAAATCAATAAATAAATATATAATTATAAAAAATTCAAAACTAATAATAAAATAGTATCATAATTTTTTCTTATTTATAAATTAAATAAAATAATATTAATAATAAAAAACAAATTATCAAATAAATCTTTATTCCCATTAACCAATCAAACACTAAAAAGTAAAATTGGTTTATCACATCTTTGCTGGCCTCGGAATATGTCTATGATTCTTCGCTTCAAGTATGCGAGGTATAAGTGTAAAACTTCATAGTCTTAGAAAATAAATAATATGTCATTATATAAATAAATAATTTTAAATTAAAAATAAAATAATACTTAATTACATAATTATATATTATTTGTGTATTTAAATTATGTATAAAAAATATTATATATAATATTAATCTCTCCCTATATGAAGATGATAAATCAATAACATGGTAAGCTTTTGGAACCTCTTCCCTGTGATAACATTGTACGCTTAGCATCAGCTTGAGTCGTCGGGATTAGTAGTCGACATATAAGAAAAGTATGATTGAGATTAGACATGCAGTAGGAAAGTTAATCACGTCTGGAAAAATTATGGTGGAGATCAAATGTCGTTGACAAAATCGTCGTAATTATCCACAACTTGCCAACTCATTGATCCACACGTCTTTGCCTCCTTCATAATTTCATTGATCCTTCCTCTCATGTTAGAGCTTAGTTTAGTTTATTTTTCCCAATACGTTTCTTCGTATCTGTATTTTAGAACTTCCTCCTTTGAAATTTTGATGATCAAACATGCACAAGTGGGTCATTCTTAAATTTTGACCGTTGATTTTGATTAGGTTTAATTTCTTGACCCGACGGATGGTACCGTACTTATACTTCCGTCTTAATTAATTTTTCTCTTCTTTCACGGAGGCTGGCTTCTCTGTGGAAATAAACCAGAAGCAACTTTATAAATGGAGACGATCAGATCGACTATGTTGTCTATCGGCATATATTATAGGGAAATTATAATAAATGTTCAAAACTAAGGGTGTTAAATGAAATTATCCAAAATTCTAAGGATTAACAAAAATGCCCTCAATTTGAGAAATGACTTAACTGTCTTATATATAAACCCACATTTCCCACGGATTTATTGTTCAAATTCAGAGAAAATTCGAATCTCCCAGGGGCGTAACGGTTTTCATCTTTTCTGTCAACTTTTTGTATTTTCCGACAACCAAAAATGACAAATAAGAATAGTACATCATCTACTTTTTGTTTGAATCAATTTATTATTATAATTATTGAGATTTGAGGGAGATTTTGAGATTTGAATGTTTAGGGTTTCGAATATAAACAATGCATAAAATGTTTTGATTCTTGGTTGTTTTGTTTGAATTTCTTGAGATGTTTTGTGTTGTTAGATGTGTAGATTTGATTTGTGTTGAAATTAGAGGCTGAAATGAAAATTTTTCGAAAAATATGTTATATTTGTCGATGTTGCGTAATCTCTCACGGTCATCCGTGGGGTGGGGGGGGGAATTTAATGTTTTCAAAATTTTAAGGGGAGAGAGAAGAGGGGGAGATCCACGGGGGTTGTGGAAAATTTTACACTGAACTGTCGTGGTGGGTGGAAATTGACTTTTTTTAAACTATAGGGTTTGTAGAAGATAGACTTTGAACGATTATAACGTTTGATCCGGGAGGAGTTACGGGGCTTGTAATATATCAATGCGAAGCTCGTTTCGAGCTATATAATGATAACTAGCTTTGCTGATTGCACCCAATTTAGAGGCCCAAATAAAATTGTTTCAATGTGTATTATGCAGTTTTTTTGTTGTACCAAATTTAGGATTTTTGGTTTTTATGATTTTGAGCTTGTCTGTGATTGTGTTAGACTTTTTTGATATTTAGTTTTCAAATTTAACATCTGTCTCTTTAGTTTTGTGTTTTTTTAGACACGTTTTATTATGTAATTACGAAATTTTAGATCGATTTTTTGGTTTTATCATTCCTAAGCTATTTGAACGTGTAGATTTCGAAATTCAGATCTGTTTTTTCATATTTTCAAGTGATTTTTTTATTGTTGACATTTTAGAGTATTTCAATATATTTATTCTTAACATGTTATTTGAATCTTTTATATATTGTGTAATATCAAAATGTCTCCCATATTTTTCTAACATTTCATTTAACCTCTAAATTATTATCAAATATTCAAATGCCCCATTTACATGACATACAAACTATATTTAATAAATAAAATTAAGTTTTGAGTTAAGATTCATATAAATATTTTTTTTTTACAAATTGATTTTTTTTTGAATTCAGAAATACGAACTTTTTTCTTCGAACGAACCTGTAGTAATTGATATTAAGTAAAAATGATAGTGAGAGTAAGTATTTAAGTTATATGAGAAGTGTATGTAATGAAATGAGAGAGAGATTTTATATAGATGTGGTGAAGGATAATTTTAGTATTTTAAAAAAATTAGGACATTTTTACTTAAGAATTGGTCAAATGGTTTTTTTGCTTAATAAAAAGGTCAAATGAGTATTTAATATAATTTCCAATTATTATAAGCCAAATGACTTATTCCCACCCAAAGTAGGTTTATTTTCTTAAGTTTTCATCTTTTAATTTTAAAATTTTTATTTATTAATTTATAAATAGTTAAATCTATTTATTTTAATAATAAAATTATTATTTTATATATAATATTAAAAATATATTTAAATTGTTATTTTTTCTTTTAAATATTAAAAATTAATTATTATTTTTTAATCAAATTTTAAAAAATAATAATTCCTCTATAAAATTTAGTTTTCAAACACTAATATTATTACCAAGAGTCTCTTTCACTCTCTCAAACAATCTCTCTTCTCATTTAAAAAAATAACATTTAAATTTTGACCATTGATTTTGATTAGGGTTAATTTCTTGACCCGACGGATGGTACCGTACTTATACTTCCGTCTTGATTAATTTTTCTCTTCTTTCACGGAAGCTAGCTGCTCCATGCAAACAAACCAGAAGCAACTTTATACACCATGTGGTGTATTATTTTGCAGTTTGTATTATTATTCCTCTGGTTTGTTGAAATGATGAGCATTTTGGGGAATTATCATTCTGTGATAAATTAATTGGATAATGCGGAATATACTGTGACCATAACAAGCGACAAACATTTACCAAACAACAGCCATATCCCACTCATCACTTAAAATATCTGTGGTGTCATGTTTGCTATGTCTGTGGCTCTATCTGGACATTGACCCCTTGTTTTCTCTGTAAGTCTACCGTATTATTCAAAGGCAAAGGTAACTTAATTATTTCATATTATAAAGTTTTGGCGTGAAAAACCCACCATTATTATATTAGGTAAATTCATTTAGGTCACCATTAATGCGCAAAAGATTTCTTGCTGTAGAAGTTAAAACTTGTAAATTAGTCAGGACTCAGGAACACTGAATATAACAATGGTGTCGCTCAAAAGCAAACAATTTTGTCAAAATGCAACCTCATTAATAACTAATTTGTGAGACTTGTAACGAAAAATGAATGATTTGATATATTATTTTAATCCTTAAAAAAAATTATCATTGGTCGAAATAGAATAATTTTAAAGGGAAAATGACTATTTCCCACCCAACTTTTAGACCATTTTCAAACCTATATCTACGGGAGATAAAAAAACCTCATTTCCACCCAGGACCAAATGTTGTCTAAATTTTCAGTTAAGGGTAAGGGTAAAATCATCATTTTAACTATAAACTTTAAAACTTTAAAATTTCACCATTTCCCCCCTCCAGGTTTTAAAAATTAACACCTCAATCCATCTTCAAAGTTTGAAAAGTTTATATTTCACTCCTAGGGTTTGCTTCCTTCTCCGACCACCACCGACGGCTGACGCATTCCGTCTCTTCGTCACACCACCGTAGTCTCATCAAAAGAAGGAGGAGGTCGGAGATGACGTTGAAAGGTGAAGTTGAAGAATTGGGGTGAAACTGCTATTTTTGAAAGATATAGGGGGCGGCTGAGTTTTAAAAAATGTGGAAACCCTAGGTTTGGGGGTGAAAATATTACTTTTCAAAGTTTAAAAACTTTAAGTAAGGTGAAATGCTAGTTTCTAAAACCTGGGGGGGTGGGGAATAATACGCTTTATAACTTTTTAATATAAACAATAAAATGATTATTTTACCCCTCCCTTTAACCAAAAAAATTAACAGAAATTTGCCTATGGGTGCGAATAGGGGTTTTTCATCTCCCATGAATGTAGGTTTGAGAGTGACCTAAAAGTTGGGTGGGAAATACTCATTAATTTTAAATGAATTGGACTATGTTTAGCCCAAAAGACTTACTCTCACCCAAGGTCCATTATATTTTCAAATTGGTTCCTTTTCATTATTGAAAACTTAAATATCTATTTATAAATAATTAAAATTAACAAAACTAGTTAAATTTTAAGAAAAAAATTATTATTTAATATTAAAAATAACAAAATATTATCTTTTTTTTCATTATGTTTAAAACATTAATAATTTTTTCATAATTAAATTTTAAAATATTAATTTTTCCCCCTCTCTTTTTTTTTTGGCACCGTTACCAGCTAGTTCTCTCTTCCTTCCCTTTTGTTCCCCTTTTTTGGCACCTTCTCCTCACCTTTGTTATCTAACAAAAACATTTAGTGGCAAAACGACGTCTTGGTCTTCTTCTAGTGATGAAAACATCATCTTTGTCATCGGAAGAAGTTCATCTTTATCACCAAATGTCTTAAAAAAGGAAACAAAATAGGAGAAAGAGAGAACTAGTCAATGATGATGTTAGAAAAAAAGGAAGGAAAAAAGAAAAAAAACCCTAGAGAAAAAAATGTAATATTTCATATTTTAAATTAATGGGAGAAATAAATTATGTTAATTATTGTCTTTAATTTCAACTGTTTATAAGTGGATATTTAAATTTTTAATAATTGAAAGGTATCAAATTGAGAATATAATAAACTTTGAGTGTGAAAAAGTGCTTTGGCCTTATTTTTATTCATTTTAAAAGTGGATCATGATCGGATTGATAAAATTAACGTAATAATTAAAAGGAACGTAGGCAGACTTGCACTGCATTATGGTTTTGACCTACCCGACCCCAGTAACTCAAAAATTAATAAACTCCCAATTTTCAATGCTGGCGACGCCGTTTCGAACAAAATGTTATTTTTCATCGGCTAAAGAACCTATTCCCACCCAAGTTTTGATGTAAAAACAGTTATATCCACAGAATTTAAAAAAATTAAAGTCTTATTTATGAATTAATTGCGATTAAAATTTTTTATTAGAGACAAAAATAAAATCATCATTTACTAATAATATAAAAAAAATATAAAATTGATTATATTTTTCCCTCTAATTTTTAAAAACTAGCAACTTCATTCATATTTAAAGTTTTTTAACTTTGAAAAGTTACATTCTCTTTAAACCTAGAGTTTTTTTCTTCTCTCCTCTGGCCACCATCTCCGGTGCAAATGACCTCTCTTCTCTAGATCTAATATTTTTATATTATAAATTATTAAAATGCATCCTATATTTTTATAACATATATGAATTTGATATTCTTATGATATCAAAATGCTCTCTCATTTTAAGCGTATTTTTTAGCATCCTAATATTTTATCTAATTTCACATTACCTTTTACATTTATCTAATATTTTTTAACACTATTATATATTATCTTATATCGAACCAGTCCTTATTTTATCAAAATATCATTATATTTTTTTTAATATTTCATTTAAATCTTTAATACATGATTTAATATCAAAATGTCCTCATATTTTTTTTAACATTTCATTTAACGCCTTAATATACTATCAAATATCAAAATGCCCTCCTTATATAATATATGAACTTAATTTAACAAATAAAATTAAGCTTTAGATTAAGATTCATATAAATATTTTATTCTCACAAAGTGATTTTTTTTATTTGGATTAAAAAATATAAATTTTTCTTTCCGAACGAACCTACAATATTAAATATTGAGTAAAAATGAAGGTGACAATGATGATATGAGAAAGATATGAGAGTGAAAGTTTATATAAAAGTGGTGACAAGTAGTTTTGGTATTTTCAAAAATTTTTAAAACATTTTCGCTTGAGGCTTTGAAAATGAGACATTTTTGCTAAAAAAAAGGGAAAATGGGGGGTTTTTTTTTTTTTTGGCTTTTTTTAGGGTAGGATGGGTATTTATTTTAATTTCTCCTAAAACTATATGAGTAATTTTATGTTTATATATTTTTTATATATAATTTGAGAACATAGATAATGTCATAATGTGATTAGGGGTTATTTTATATTTAATTTAAAATCATTCAATCACATAATGACACATCATTTGTGCACCTAAATCATGTACAAAAAATATGTACACTTTTTTTATTGAAATTATATACCATGGACAAGCCTAACTAACCATTCATTTAGTTAAATGGACGTTTGGTTTGGGTAATATTTTATTACCAAAATAGAAAAATTATCACATGTACTACCTACCACGTCAGCATTGGTAATAGAAGATTACTGTAATATTTTATTACTGACAAATCAAACAAGAGAGTAAAAGATAGATTACCAAGATAATATTAAAAAATCCAAGCCAAACGCCCCCTAAAAGTAATGTTATACATACCCATTTTTAATAACAATTTATATACATAGATGATGTATCATCATATAATAAAATTTTATTTTATTTTTAATTTAAAATCACCTAATTATATAATGATATATTATATATATATTGTAACACCCCAGGTCCAATAATTTTACTGTTTAGATATTGTCCACTTTGGACACACAGTGAATATAGGTTTGCTTCTGGGTTTTGCAACCCAAAACGCGTCTTAACAGTTAAGGAGCTCACAGGCTATTTAACCAATTCAATTCTCCCACCACTAACCAATGTGGGATCCATAGACAGAGCATACACAGACCCAGCATCTCTCTCATGCTTTGTCGATGTGGGATTCGCCTAAGGGTATCACATATTAGATAAATTATATACTAAAAATAAATATATAATTTTATTGTTTAGTTAAATAAGTGCAAAAAGGGATTAAATATAATGAATATAATAATTCATTATATACTGAGATGATAAATAATAATTAGATAATATGATTATTATTATTTTTTTATACTTTAAAATCACTCAATCATCCCTCCTATATCAAATGAAATAAATAAATAAATTTATATATTAGCCCTATAAACATTAAGGCCATATATATTTACTTTGGCCAATTACACAATTGAATACCTACTCCCTTGTTTTCCATTGCTTCATCAATCTCATTCCCATTCACCAAACAAAATAAACGTCAACTATAAGAAACTATTGAGGGTAGATTACAGTAACTAAGAAGAAATTTCATATATGTCTGTGTAGCATGAAAATCATAATTCATGGACCATCTTCCAGAAATAACAACAATTACCAACTACAGTAATCAATATCGACGCCACTTTCTTTGAAGTTCCCAAATTCTTCAAATAGCAATAAAGTTACTCAAAAAAATTAATTGTTTTATTATAATTCTCTTTGTCTAATCACATACTAAACCCTAAAATGGAGGAGTTTAGTTTGTTAATATAAATAATGCTATAGTCTTTTTTAAACAAAGTTTTAGATTTTATCTTTAATTGAATATTAAAAAAAAAAAAAATTAAACATAGGACATTATAATATATAGGCCAAAAGACTTGTTCTCATCAACGGTAGAATGAAATCTCAAAATTTTTTTTTTTAATTTTTAATAAAAAAAACACCTACTCATGGTCAAATTTATTTTAAAAATTAGAGCATGAAAAGATGACCGGCTAAGGAAGAAGAAAGAGAGAAGTTCGATCGACAGGCGGGAAGAGTAAGTCGTCGAAGGAGAAAATATCTAGGGGAAATGATCAATTTTTAAACTTTGAAGGATTTTTTTTTTTTTGTGGGGGAGGGGGGGGGGGGGAGAGAAGAAAAATAGTGAGATTTTTAAATTGAAGAAGAGAAAATATGATAAAAATTAAGTTTTAAAATTTTTTTATATTAAATAACGATTTTACTTTTAACTGTAATTAAAATTTTTAATATAAATTTGTTTATGAATAAATGTTTGGATTTTTAAAAATTGAAAAATAAGACTTTAAGATTTTACTATATCTTGATGGAAACAAATCTTTTGATCTTATATATATATATATATATATATATATATATATATATATATATATATATATATATAACAAGGTAATAAAGTTTGAACATGATATAATCATATATTGTTATGTTAATTTGTATAAATAAATTTATACAATATTTTTTTTTTTAAGGGTAATCTTGGAGAGTAAGCCTAATGTTTCATAATTCCGGTGAATGGTCGTCCATTTCACACATTGGCTTCCAGGAAAAACCCGGAGTCAATGAGCGTCCATTCTCTACATTAATTAAGAAAGTGAAGCACTTGGAAGACCCGGGTCAGGTCTATGTATATTTATTGTAGAGAAAGTCAAATATGTCTTAACTAATTGCCCCGGCAACTCTATAGATTGTCTCTTTTATGGCGAAATTTTAAGCTTCCTGTGGCCTTCAAGCCGTGGAAAATTTAACCACCAACCCCCACCCCTCATCTTTTTTTACTTCATAGAATTACAGTGTCGTAAAAAATTTTCCCAGATAAATATCTTTTAGAATTACTCTCTTGGATCAATTAAATGGTGCATTCAAGAGTACTACTTCTACATTTTTTCACCGACGTTCTTCCCCTAACCAATCGGTCCAAAGCCATTTGCCTATTTTTCAAAACCATGCAGAGGAGAGGAGACGTAATTTATATCCATTCATCGAAACGTCAAGTTCAATTCCACGCATTAATTAGACCCAAATGCTAGCCAATGGCAATACTTTCCTGGAAAATCATCCAAGAACTGCCACCGAAATTCGTCAGTCTTCCCATTATTTATTTGAATGAAGTAACTCCTCCTCGACCGGGGCCACAATGTATGCTTGAAACTCTCTGTAATTTTGACCATGGAATTGGAAACTCCACTCCAGTGGGATACCCTATATGACATAGATGGTCCTTTGATTGTAAAATTTGAAGCTTCCCGTGGTTCACAACTTGTGAAATATACATTTTATTCTCAAGTTTGAACATTTCTTAATGCTATTTTCAAGGTCTCGTTATAGCCTTCTTTTGGGTTAATTTGAAGATAATTTGTTGTGATCCAAGAGTGATCGTGTGTAGGTTTCATACATTAATTAGTTAGTTTATTTACAAATCACATAATTAAACTCTCTTATTACAAATTCAAAATGAAATGGGAGGGAAAAAGAGTCGCAGACCTTTTCATAAATAGTAATATTATATACACAATTTTATATATAAACAATAACGTATCATTATGTGATTAAATATTATTTTATTTTTAATTTTTAATTATTTAATAATATATTATTATTTATATATAAAATTATACAGATAATACAACTCGTTTTACAAGAAACAAGTTATTTGTTCAGTTCATAGTGGTGGGTGATGTAATGATGGGCCGTGCCTGTAAACTTAGCACAGTTAATTTTCATTTGGGCCGACAATTGAAACTTTGTCGGTGGGTCCACGGCCGCCTCTTCAGTCTTAGGCAAATCAGCAATACAAGAGGGAACTGCTGCGGCCCTTTCACTCTTAGAGCTTGAAAATCTTAAAATTATCTTTAAACCAAAATTTAACCATTAATCTCTCTTTCTCTTTCACTTTTATATTCTTTGAATGCATCTCCGCAGCCTCTCCCTTTCCTGGTGCAAAATATCTCTATGTCCTTTATTTAAAATGTCATATACTGTTAAAACTATTTTTTGAACGAATTCACGAATGTCACATCAAAAAAATGACTAATTATAGAAAAATATTGAGTTGTTTAATGTATAAATAGGAGATATTTCCCGTTTGAAAACAGTAGTATAAACCTGAGTTGACAGTTATCGTGCTTTTCATATAAAAAAACATTTTTCCATTATCAAGAAACCATTTTAAATGGTTTCAAGAATTATATTTAAAAAATAATTACTCTCTTACAATATCGGAAACACACGTCCATCTTATAATAATGATGGCATACATTAAGATTCATAATATTATATTTTACATATTTTGTTATATATAAAATCTTAGTCTCTCCTCTTAACAATTAAAAAAATTGGACAAAGACTTGGGACATCAAACAGGCGCCCATAGATATTAGCATTCTGTTTGTACTTCTGCCACTATTCTTCTCAAACAATCAATAACATGTCCATTGATGTAGACACCTGATTCATTAGCACATTAAAAATTGTGTAGTGTTATTACTTTCTTACGATGAATCCAATTGTTGTTCATTGTAGTTTTTGCCGTTGTTAATTTCATCACCAACAATTTGGTGTTAAAAAGGAGGATCCCACCAACAATGTTTTATGTATTTATATGATTACCTCTATGTTGTGATTACCTTATCACACTTTCTGCATGTCATATGATGATTTTTTTTTTTTTTGGTTGTTAACAAACGTTAAAGTTTTATTTATATAATATTTCCGTACAAGTATTTATGTATGTGGTAAAATAAGTAACAATTTCTCTTTGGATAGACATTCTCTTCAAAAGATAATTATATACAAAAGAGTGTTTTAGTTAGAGTTGAAAACGAACTGAGCCGAACCCGAATAGGGTCTTGCTCGTTTTTAGCTCGTTTTGGATTGGGTTTGGTTCTAGTTCAGGTTCAAGCTCACTCACTCACATGTTTATGATCACGTTTATGTTTGTTGTCTTGGGTTTATGATCAGGCTTATTTGAATTAAGCTCATTACAAACCTGAACAAGCTCGTTTTGAATTCAATCTTATTTTTAGGAAGAGCTAAAAAAGATGTCATTTGCTAAGGGTTAAAGCCAAGCACGACTACTAGAGTTTGGGTTTAGGCTTAAGTTCATTTCTAGTTTTACTTCCTAGTTCATGTTCAGATTTTGTTCATTGTTTTAGACTCTTATTTGGGCTCATTTGAGCCTGAACAAACTTGTTTCGAATTCATCCCTAATTTTAGTTTGAAAGGAATTATGTATAGAATTTAGTTCCAACACTAGGAAGGACAATTGTAGACCTGACCACGATTCATGAACCGACAATTTCGGTTCAAAACTGCTAGTTCACGGTTCAAAAAAATAGGAACCCTAAATCAGAACCATTGGTTCAAAACTAATATTGAACTGACAGTTCTGGTTCATGGCCTTAATTTATTTTTTAATTAATAATTATAAAAATTAAAAAAAGGCTTGGACATAATTTTTTAATTAAACTTCCTACATATCATTTTGGGGTTTAGAAGAATCAAAGTCTACATAGTTTTCTTACCTTCGAGTATTCAATAGCTGGTGGTACCCTTACTTTATCATTTACCTCCACTTTCTTGACTACTTGTTCTCGTCATCAAACTATCCGTAGTTAAATTAAAGGGTTTTTCATTGAAGTCCACTTTTATATTTTGTTGACATCATTTGACTCTTGTTCAATTGTCTATATATACTTGGGCTTCAATAGATTTGAGAGTCAAACTTAATTCCCTTTTATATAATATATTATCCCTTGACTAAAAGTTTATTCCATTGCAACAGTTGATGCTAGTACTACCAGGATTTGTTTAACAATAGTTGCTAATATTGAAAAAGTTGATGCATGTTGACTCCACTATTATAGAATTAGAAAATCTTTACCTATATTATTATCACCAAATTCAAAAGTAGTAGTTAGATAAATTTCAAGCTTCGAGATGGACTCTGATATTCCTCTTGGTCTTTTGCCTCTTTGCATCATAATATGATCATCACAACTAATATTTTGGGTTGGTGATGAGGGTAATAAATAGTAAAGAGGAAGAAGAACACTTTGGTTATCATAAACTAATAAATATTTAATATAATTTTTTTAATTAAATTTATAATGTTAGTTATAGTTAATAGAATATTAACTTCATTCTCATCATCTAATTACATGCATTCATAATATAATATTAAATAATCTGTAACACTATCTAATTTAAACCAGGATCGAAAAAAATTTTGAAATTTTTTTATAGTAATTTAACCATTTTGTTTTCATAAAAAAAATAGTTTCTTTTAAAATAACATCTTTTTTAGCCTTATGTAAAACTCCAATAATATTAAGGGTTTCATTTAAAAACAAATAAAAAGTGAAATAATAAACCATTCAAAGTATAAGTTACATTATTAAAATTTCTTAAAATATCTAAAATTATCTTACAAATATCCCAATATTGAGGATATAGTGTAAGTTGTGACACATTTTATGAAATAAATATACACAATAATTCCTTATAATTAAAAGACTTGTTGGGTAATTATATGTTAAATTTCCAATGAGTCAACACATATTGAAGAAATCTTTTTAGTCTTTTATTATGTATTTTACAAATTTTACCTCATTCTTTCATTGTTTGGGATTGTGGCCATAAAAATAAAATTGTTGCTTTTATTGAACTAACGTAATTATTAAGATTTTTTAAACCATCTTATACACATAAATTTAACACATGACATACACATCTAATATGAACAAATCTATCATCGAAATTGGGCTTACAAATTTTTGTTAAATCAGTAATTGAGACCAATTTGCAACTGCATTATCAAATGAAATTGAAAAAATTTAAAAACTAATCTATATTTTTCTAATATTCTTTTAATTATTCTATAAATATTATCAGTCGTATGTCAATCATCAAACATTCTAAATGTTAAAATTCTTTTTTGTAATTAAAATTTATTATCTATTAAATGACAAGTTATACCAATATAAAAGTGAATTTGTCAATAGTAACTCCAAATATCACTATATATAGATATACATTTTTCTAAATTTTAAATAATTGAATTAATTCTTTTTTTGTTTTTTATATAAACCTAATAATGATATTTTTAATGTGTTCCTAGGAGTAGTTTTATGTGTAAGATTTAATACAGTTTTACAATAATTATTAAACCCTAAATTTTACTAAAACTAAATATTTTTTTGAAATAAATTTTAAAAATATCAGAGATAAAAATTTTTTTATGGTTGTTGTTCCATCTCCATTTGTTTTTGTTGTTGTAGCGCCACCTCCATATATTGACTTCCATGTGTTGAACAACTTCCACAAATTGATCTTCATCCACATCAAA
Organism: Mangifera indica; assembly: GCF_011075055.1. Taxonomy (NCBI): domain Eukaryota; kingdom Viridiplantae; phylum Streptophyta; class Magnoliopsida; order Sapindales; family Anacardiaceae; genus Mangifera; species Mangifera indica. The sequence goes on along the minus strand of NC_058138.1, from coordinate 18,519,531 downwards.
TGTGGATGAATATTGACAAATCTCCTATTACTTGAAAATTTTTCACTATTTATTATTTTTTTATAATAAAAAAATAAATTATATAATAAATTATGACAGATAATGGGGAAATAAATAATAATAGATAATAAATAAAACTAATTAAAGAACAAATTATATAATTAATTATGAAATTGTATAATAAAAATATAATAATTAAATTATAGAAATTAAAATTAGAATTGATAAAAATAAAGAGAGAATTTAATTGAATTTAAGAGAATTTAATTGAAAAATTGAGAGTGTATTAAAAATTGAAAAAATGAAAAATAAGAATAAATAAATGAGAGAGTTGACAGATTGAATTAGTATTATGGGTAAAATTTTATATAAAAAATTAAAAAATATTGAAGGCTTAACAGCCATATTGGAGAAACTACAAATTTAAACATTTCAATGGACCGTTGTTCCCCTGCAAATAATTTTTTTAATTTAAAAAAATAAAAATTTAAAATAATTTTAATGACTTTTATTTAAAATTAATAAATTTTTTAAAATTAAATTCTTGAACTGTGAGTTTATGAATCTTTGAACAGTAATTCGACAATTCGAAAAAAGCAAAACTGGAATCGAACCGTTAGAATTTGATTTTAGTTTCAATTTAGGTCAGTTGCTATTCTGACGGTTCTTATTTTGATTTTACAAGGTTCAGTTCACACGGCAAACTGACTGTGACCACGACAATTGTAATTGGGACAAAATAATTTTTTTAAAAATAAGTATAATGATTTCGGAAATGTGGTGAGGAACAAGACACATTTACATGTGAGAGTAGTTCAAGATCATTAAAATGATTTCAACTCATCGTTCAAGTAGAGCTTAAGCAAGTCAAGTGATAAGTTTGAATCAGTAAGTAACTGAAAGGATTTCAACTTATCGTGCAAACGAAGCTTGAACAAGCCAAACGGAATGCTATATCTAACACAACAACTAAGCAATTACAAGTTCGGGAATTCATTATATAAGTAGGAAGCATTTATTTGGCCCAGCCCATATCTAAGTTTTCCCACCCGTTTGTCAAATATAGATAAGATTTGGCGACTTTAGTGGCATATTTGTAGTGATATCCTACGAAAACTGATATTAATTGTAAAAGCTTCGTTTGAAATCACTTCAGGTGGTGGCTTCAAATAAAATAAAATAATACGAACAGATGATTTATTTCATGTAAAAAATAATCCAAATTAAGAGGTTATAATTTTATATTTAAAAAAATATTAATCTAATATATACACAATAAAATGACGTAAAAAATAAAATAAAACAAGACTTTAAGATAATTTATTTTAATATATAAAAAAGTATAGATTTATTATAATTAAATAATTTTAAAATAAAAATAAAATAATATTTACCACACTTGCAATAAAATTGTCAAACCGCCAACTTATAGAATTCAAATGTTACAGTAAAATATGTCAATTTAGTGGCTCTTTCGACCTCTCAAGTCAGTCAACCATCTGACACCAATTTTCATAGGAAAAACAAATGGCTGTTAATTGCCCTTTTCTGTTTTTTAATTTACAATTTTTCTTGTACAGAAATGTTAACTTCACTATATATGCATTTAATTCTCTGGTACAATTGTCAAATACTCCTTTTGAAAACAAGTAAATAAAAAGAATTTAGATGGAGCCTGCACCGGTCCAATATTTGAGGAAACTTCAGTTCAATTCAGTGGCGAAACCGCCAAGTCTTCTAAGAATTGAAGAGTCTGAAGTTGAACGCTTCAACTTTCTTTTACTTTTAACTTGTCTACTCTTCTTCGGAGATTATAATCTGGTCTTGTTGATTACGCACACCCTCAAAATTTCTCAGGACGCTGATCGAATGAATTGAGAAAACAACATGGCAGCCGGAGGAGGAGGAGCAACTTATCGTTCTTTGCAAGTCACACCGACGTGGGCTCTAGCAACCGTTTGCTTCATCTTCATCTCCATCTCTCTTGTAATCGAACATTTGATTCAACTTCTTGGCAACGTAAGTCTTATAATATTCAAACCAATAGCTAATCTTAATTCAGTCAGCAAATTATTGACTCATATTGTGATGTTTTTAATTACAGTGGCTTAAAAAAAAAGGAAGACTGCCTTGGTTGAAGCTGTGGAGAAGCTTAAAACAGGTGAGGTTCTCATCAATCTAACTTTAAATCAAACTGGGATAGTTTTGGTTTTGTTTCAGTGATATCGTATTTGTGTTGGCTGGTGCAGTGCTCATCGTCTTAGGGTTCATGTCTCTTATTCTTAGTGCAACTCAGGGACTAATTTCGAAAATCTGCATACCCAATAAAGTTGCAAGCACGATGCTCCCTTGCCGTCAAACCGCACAGCCCAAAACCACACAAACGTTACAAGGAAGAAGATTGGCTAAAAGTGATGATACAAGCGGGTCTTCTGATTATTGTGCCTCTAAGGTTAAATCTTAGTTATTTTAATTAATCTGTGTTTGGTTATGTAATTAGCAATTAGTATGTATGGTGTTGTTTTGCAGGGAATGACTTCTGTGATATCACAAAATGGCCTAAACCAGCTTAGCATCTTCATATTTGTGTTAGCGGTGATGCAGATTGTCTACTGTGTTCTCACAATGGCCCTAGGAAGAGCCAAGGTAGTTGGATGTGTTAATTGGCCATAGGACCAATTCCCAACCAAGTTTTAATGCAAATACAAAAACATATTTGTAAGGTTTCAAAAACTCAAGCTCCCATCTATCACCTAACTTCTGTTAAAATTAAATATAAAATTATCATTTTATCAGTAATATTAAAAAAATAATAATCTTAACATTTTTTTCTATAGGTTTTGAAAATTGATAGTTTCATTCCATTTTCAAAACTTTTTCAGTTTTGAAAAGTATTTTTTTTCCTTTAAATCCCTAAGGTTTCTATCTTCCACTAGTTACAATCTCAGCAACAACAAAGAGGAAGAGATGACAACATCTCTAGGTGGAAGAAGCTTTATCATCAATGAAGAGACAACTTTGTCTCTTTGTCAATGTCTATCTCTTTCTGGATGTCGACGAAGAGACAGATGTCTCTTTGACGATGACGAAGCATTTTGGTTTTGGAAATGTCACTATCTCTTCCTTTTTGCCGTCGTCAGAGATGGTAGTTGGTGGAAAAATAGAAACTCTAGGGATTTGATGGAAAACATCACTTTTTTAAACTATAAAAGTTTTTAAAATGGAGTAAATTATTAATTTTCAAAATCTGAGAAAAAATATAATATAATTATAATTTTTTTAATATTACTAAAAAAATAAAGATTTTATCTTTAATTCTAAATTTTAATAAAAGTTGGATGATAGATTAGAGTTTAAATTTTTAGAATCTCACAAATATTTTTATGTTAAAATTTGGATAAAAAATAGTCTGCTAATTGTCTTTAATTTTATTGGTTAGTTTTAAATCTGCTCATGCGTACAATTTCATTACTGTGTGTTGAACTTTGGATCTCCTGTGTGTAATTTTTAGTAGAAATATGTGATTGAATGGTCATATAATTAATTGCTTATAAATTTGTTTCTTATAATTAAGTTCAACTTGACAGATGAACGATGGAAAGCCTGGGAGAAAGAAACTGAAACTGTTGAATACCTGGCTGCCAATGGTATATACACTGCCTTCCAGTAGGCTAGATTAAAACCGAACTAGCTTGGTTGGCTTGATGTTCAACTCCATTAGATTTGAATTCGAGTTAGAGTTTTAGTCTATAACTCAACTTGAGTTTGATTTGAATCTCTTTCCAACTAGAGATGGACCCAAATTGAGTTGATTCAGGCTCGAAAGCTGGTTCGATTCAGTTTAACTTACAAACTAAATAGATGATTTGATTTGGTTCGAACTTGACTTGTGGTTTAATTCATGTTATGTTAAGTAATTGTTAAATAACATTATTTTGTCAATGAGTCATAAATTTGAATCATGAATTTAAACCTATATTCGACTATGTATATGAATTATAAATTCGAGTCAAACTCGAACTGAATCATTTTCATTCGAACTGAAATTGAACCACCCTTAATATTGACTCAATAAACTCGAGCAGAGTTATTTTTCATTCAAATCGAACTCAAGTCAAGGTGTTTAGGTTTAACTTGGTTCGTATCCACCTCTATCTCATTCAATTGATAATACTATTTATCTTTTTAACAATATTATTTGTGTGTCAATGACACTATTGATCTTATCAGCAATTTCTGACAAAATCTTTGACCATTTCAAATCTACTTGAGCTTGAACTCAAACAAGTCATTTAGGATTCAAGCCAAATTCAAGTCGAACCATGTTTAAGCTTGGCTGCAACCCACTCCTACTTTCAGGAAAAGAAAATTATGAAAGTATTCCTAATTATAAATTGCATTAGTTGGTTCTTGTTCATCCAAAATTTGCAATGAGGCATACACGTTTGTCGTGGATAACGAAAGCTATTTATGCTTTTACTGTGGTGTTGTTTCAATTTAGATCCTCGTCGATTTAGATTTACAAGACAAACAACCTTTGGACGTCGACATCTCAGCTCTTTTACAAGCACACCACTCCATCTATGGATTGTAAGCAAATATTGATTAAGTTATTAACTTAATTAATCTAATTAACCTCTGCTGTTATTTCATCTGTAGTACTTCTAAAAACAATTGTGTGCTGCAGAAATGTTTCTTCAATCAGTTCATTGATTCAGTGGCAAAAGTCGATTACCTTACTTTGCGCCACGGCTTCATCTCGGTTTGAATCGAATTCATGATCAAATCTTTACAAAGGGATAATGACTGTTAATTATTCCACTAATCTTCCTAATTTTCAACTGAATTTATTCATTTGTAGGCTCATCTGTCCACAAGCAGCTCCTTCAATTTCCAGAAGTACATCCAACGATCCCTGGAGGATGATTTCAAAGCTATAGTTGGCATCAGGTTAGTAAAAATTTAAGTGTCTCTTTGAATTCTTAAATTTTTTATGCTTTATCTGTATGACATTTGAAGCTTTTCTGGGCAGCCCTTCCATGTGGCTTTTAGTGGTTATTCTATTGCTCCTGGACGTGTACGGTGAGGATGAATATCTTATTATCCTACTAATTTCTTCCGCGATTCTTTTTATTTTTCCTTTTTCGAATATCAGCTAATTGAAGTATATACATAATGAAACAGGTTGGAATGTGTATCTATGGATTTCTTTTATTCCGCTAACTGTAAGTCTAAAAACATTCACATTATGTTCATGGCTTGGGAAATTGATAAGTTTAATGTCATTTCAAGTTGTTTCCTATTTGTAGATAGTGTTAGTTCTTGGGACCAAACTCCAAGTAATCGTTGCAAGAATGGCACTTGATCTGAAAGCTCAACACATTGTAATTAAAGGAACCCCTCTGGTGCAGCCTAACGACAATTTTCTGGTTCAAAAACCAGAATTTGTATTGACCTTGCTGCACTACACTTTGTTTGTGGTATGTAATAAACCTCTCCAGAACATTGGTTAATTACTGTAAATATTCATCTCACTTGTTTCATGTTTCCAGAATGCATTTGAGATGGCATTTTTCATTTGGGTCACGGTACGACTTTCTCAGTGATTTTTAACCCATGGTTTAGCTAGGTGAAAACGTGATCTGATGTTTTGATTTTTACTCTGTAGTTGCTATATGGGATTCACTTTGTTACATGAACGACTATACATAATCATCGTTAGGGTGGTTCTAGCGTAAGTGCCAATGTTTCCAGGATGCTGATGTTCACCATTAGAATATGTATACAAAGTTTTATGACTGTTAATAATTCTCAGGGTGACGGTTCAAGTGTTATGCAGCTACATCACACTTCCCCTCTATGCTCTTGTGATTCAGGTATGCTTCTGTCTCAGTATGTTTATATGCAGATGCATAGCTTTTTATAGTTTGAAATGAAATTGTACTTTTGTATGTCCACAGATGGGATCAAGTTTGAAAAGGGCAGCTCTGGAAGAGCAAGCAGCCAATGCTATATAAAAAAATGGCACGATGGAGTAAAGCAGAAAAGGGAAAAAGCAACCTGGACATTTCACATAGGTGGTGGGACGACAATTTTGGCAGCAACAGAACCATTGGTTCTCTGGATTTACCTACTCATCATCGCACGCCTGATCTTCCAGACATTACAGGTTTTCCTGGAAAATCAGAAATTGTAGAAGTTGATCAAGAAATTTCCAAAGATGGACTTGATCCAGCCGTTTTTACATCAAAGAATATTCAATTACAAAGGCACTTGACTCACATTAGTAAAATTTGATCAGCTTGTAAATCAGGTTGCATCAGATGATGGGATATACATGTTAAGCCTTGTACATAAATTTCAAATTATGTCATTCTGCATATGTTTTTACAATTAAAATAATTATTTGGAAGATGATCTTAGGCCTGAAACCTGATGATTATTTAGACCAAATTTGGAAAAAATTAATTGTTTAGAATAAGCTAATACTGAAGCCAAATTAGGACATATGCAGGTTAGCTCACAGCAGACTTTCTGACAGCAGATAATTGAATGGGGTTTCTCCCCTAAATTGTTAATTTCCATTTTCACAGAAGAATTAAGA